>NC_090250.1:44566786-44610729 GCF_037325665.1 Littorina saxatilis
ATCAAATGATGTTCTTTCTTTCTTTATTTGGTGTTTAACGTCGTTTTCAACCACGAAGGTTATATCGCGACGAATCAAATGATGTGTGTGTGTGTGTGTGTGTGTGTGTGTGTGTGTGTGTGTGTGTGTGTGCGTGTGTGCGGTGTGTGTGTGTGTGTGTGTGTGTGTGTGTGTGTGTGTGTGTGTGACGATAGCAAAAACATTATATTGAAACATTTCTGTTTGATGGCATAAACAAGTTGCTTGTTCTTCCAATGTAAAAAGTTAATTTTGACCGTGCCAAGCGTTCGCTTAAAGTCCCGGTTATTTTATCAAAAAAGTATATGTTGTATGCCAGAACTAATAACTCTAAACAGTGAGACATTTGGCGAACACAGTCAGCAGTATGGGCGTGGCATGACATGCAGACGCAGCATATGCGGCAAAATCGTGTCGGAACTGGATCGATAAAAGGGAGGCGATCGGTATGGGTTGGCAGTTAGCTGCGTAACTACGGTTATCTTTCTTGCTCTGCTTTTGTTTCATTCTGTCGTGTTTTGGGTATCAGTCACCGTCCCCAATCCCCCCCCCCCCCCCAACCCTCCCTCCTGCCCCTCTCACCCCCAACTCAGCGTGTCAAAGAAGAGGAAGAAAGTGAGAGATAGGAAAATTGTGCTATTCAAATGTTGCTTTTACACGTCCCTGGGTAGATCAGTAACCAGGCTGTATAATTTCTAAACCCCCCCGCTCACCCCACCCCACCCACCCACACAAACATTCTTTTTCTTTTCACCCGCAGATTATCTGGAGGTAGCATCCTGACTTAGCCCTGGCAAAGAAGAGATCATAGCAAATGTGTCGGTTAATATTGCATGTATACTTGTACTAGCTAGTGTTGAGTCGTCGTCGAGTGGGCCCAGAATGTGTTGCTGATGGGGGTGGGAAAGTCAGTGAGGGGATTTAGAATAAAGCCGAGATGGTGTTGCACGGGGGTGGGGGTGGGGGGTGGGGGGTGGGGGGCTGGAAGCAAGAGAGGGGGGGGGGGGAGAAAGAAAGAGAGAGAGAGAGAGAGGCAGAGTGTGAGGTGTGTGTGTGTGTGTGAGTATGTGTGTGTGTGTGAGAGAGAGAGAGATATATATAGAGAGAGAAAGAGAGAGAGAGAAAAGGTGTGTGTGTTTTGGAGAGAGAGAGAGGCAGAGAGAGAGGCAGAGAGAGAGAGAGAGAGAGAGAGAGAGAGAGAGAGGCAGAGTGTGAGGTGTGTGTGTGTGTGAGTATGTGTGTGTGTGAGATATATATATATATATATATATATATATATATAGAGAGAGAGAGAGAGAGAGAGAGAGAGAGAGAAAGAGAGAGAGAGAAAAGGTGTGTGTTTTGGAGAGAGAGAGAGAGAGAGAGAGAGAGAGAGAGAGAGAGAGAGAGAGAGAGAGAGAGATAGAGAGACCCCCATTTTAGCAGCCAGCACCGGAGAACAACTCATATTCACAGTGGGAACTCGCGTGGGTACCAAAGTCATGCCACGAGTAATAGCTCTTCGCACGCTACAAATCCCCAGCCTGTTACTAAGATGCCGGTAGAGATGGACTGTAGTCCCTTGACAACCAAACGTACAAATGAAGCTACTCGTATTTTGCTCTCCGGGGGTATTTCTCTCTGCATGAATTTTTCGTTTTCTCCCGTCTAAAAGTGAAAGTATCCATACTAATTATTTCCTCTGTCTGGTTGATAAGACAACGAAGCGACCGATCGCTTAAAGGTACAGTTTCTTTCGTGTAAGCGATCATGTGGACCATCGCAGATCTCACCAGGATTTACATGGTGTGAGATTCCATCTCTCCATTTGGACTCATACCGACAATCAGTGCTTCCTGTCCAGAGTGAGCAATATTCTGTTGAATACATTTTGCGAGTGAAACAAACACACACACTAACACACAAACAAACAAGCAAGCAAACAAACAAACAAGTAACAGACAATAGATAAAAGCAACAACAAGAAGAAAGGAAGGAAGAAAGAGAGAAAGAAAGAAAGAAAGAATGAATGAATGAATGAATGAATGAATGAATGAATAAAAGAGAACAAATCATGTGAGTAAGAAAGAAAGACACGAGGAGGACTTCTAGTTGTTAAAATTATGGACGGGCGCTGTGGCGGGGTGGTAAGACGTCGGCCTCGTAATCGGAAGGTCGAGGGTTCGAATCCCGGCCGCGGCCGCCTGGTGGGTTAAGAGTGGAGATTTTTCCGATCTCCCAGGTCAACTTGTGTGCAGACTCTCCTCGGTGTTCGAACACCCCCGTGTGTACACGCAAGCACAAAACCAAGTGCGCACGAAAAAGATCCTGTAATCCATGTCAGAGTTCGGTGGGTTATAGAAACACGAAAATACCCAGCATGCTTCCTCCGAAAACGGCGTATGGCTGCCTAAATGGCGGGGTAAAAAACGGTCATACACGTAAAATTCCACTCGTGTAAAAACACGAGTGTACATGGGAGTTTCAGCCCACGAACGCAGAAGAAGAAGAAGAAGAAGTTAAAATTATGTTGTCTGAAACTTATTTATCTGTCTGATTGATAGCTAGGAATCGATTAGCAGAAACAAGACATTTCTTGTGGACTTGTGTATGAAATTATCTTGTCTGAACCTTGTTTTCAAGCTCTGATTGATAGTACTCGATTAGCAGGCGTGATTGCGTCTAGACGATGCCTCGGGTTGTGACACACGTACGTTGCACTCCTACACTGCTCAAGATCGTTACGAGGGTGTGTTTGGGACAGGGGAGATTATCGAGTCTTCAGCGGAAGAGAATAGTCGAATGTATTGATATTGTGTTCATTATGGAGGTAGTGGAAGGGTAAGTGAGTGAGTGAGTGAGTGGGTGGATGGATGAGTGATTGAGAGAGTGAATGGGTGAATGACTGACTGATCAGGGCCTAATTGGTTGATCGATCGATTGATTGAGTGATTCATATAATTGTTCTGCGAGTATTGGCATCATTTGCGACAACCAACCAATCAATAACAATAGTTATGGTTGACAAGGAGGAGTTGAAATCCATCTTTTATGGACTTAGTACATCGTTGTGTGTAAATAAGCATGATTTCCGATAAGGTTCAAACCGCATTTTGCTTGATTATTACATTTAGTCAAGTTTTGATTATTACATTTAGTCAAGTTTTGACTAAATGTATTAACGTAGAGGGGGGAATCGAGACGAGGGTCGTGGTGTATGTGCGTGTGTGTGTGTGTGTGTGTGTGTGTGTGTGTGTGTGTGTGTGTGTGTGTGTGTGTGTGTGTGTGTGTGTGTGTCTGTGTGTGTGTAGAGTGATTCAGACTAAACTACTGGACCGATCTTTATTACTCCGTCACGGCGGAGGGCTGACCGTGCACCCAAAAGCGGACTCAACCAAATGGGTATTTTTTGAAAGCTTGGGACCTGCCAAACATAAAAATCGATGTTAACAAGAAATATTCAAGGGCGCACTTTTTCTTCTCGGTCAAAATGCAACTATACCCTGAAGAGTGATGCACGAGCATTTCAGACGCTTGCCTCTGAAAAAAGAAGTTCTCAGCCAAATTACGAACTCAAACTGGTACGTTTTACATATAAATGTGTTAGTTGGTATCTTTTGATTATCACAAAACAATTTGCGACTGCTTTGGCCGAGGATGCTGGTGACATATCATTATTATGAACCCTACCCTAAATCCAGGAAAGACGTCGTCCAAAATGTAGGTAAGTTTTGATTAAAAATAAATTCACACAAGACTAGTAGTGTTGTTTGGCTTCAATGGATATATTTTCGTCAAGTATGATGTCTTTACATAATATCTGTAAAATATGAATGGATTTGAACCATATACTATGTCACTATGACCTTCCAGTCTTCCTAACCCCCAGCCCAGTAAAGCGTGCGAGACGTTTCCTGAAAAAATGTCGCTTTGTGGTGCGACTTCAGTGTGACATGATTAGTTTCCAGAACCCCATTTCTGACTTTCGAAGTTTATCTACATACATTTAGCAATGCACGAGCAAAATATGACAACGTAATTGTGCCTTTTGGTTTAATGCTATGGTAAAATTGCTAGTGATAGTGTTTACAGCTTGAAACAAAACATAACAGAGGGGAGTAGTCTTCCTCAATCTGGTTCAGAGCATAATGTATTTCTATTTTCAGAGGTAGCATTATTTCTGATAAGAGCTAGAGCCAATATAATGATGCAGAATATTTGAAAAATGAACTTTGTGACTCATCTGAGTAGCAGGAGAGCCTTCGTGATCGTCAGCGTAAGGCCATGGCTGTCTTCAAGGCAATTCCTAGATGAACAACTTAACACTGCGTTCGATGATTCGCCCGTTTCTTAAGCTAGAGCTTTGAAACTTTACACGCGTCTAGAGCTACATGAACGCTTTACAATACGTAAAATATAGTTGACTCTCGCGTTATTTAAAGGTCACAACAAGGTCATCACCAGGCAAAAACGAGGGAAAACCGAAGGAAAGTACCATTTTCTGCAGCTGTTTGCAAGAAAAAGATTTCAAATTCATTTATTTCCTGGGATTAACGCATCTCTAGACATGACAATCATCCGATTATCAGACATCAAGTGTGGAGGTCACGACAAGGTCATTACCGGGTAAAAACGAGGGAAACCCGAGGGGAAATACCATTTTCTGCAACTTGTGTGTAAGTAAAAGCTTTCAAACTCCATCTTCTTCTGGTATTGGCGCATCTCCAGGCATGACAATCATCTGATTAACAGTCCTCAAGTTTCAAGGTCACAACAAGGTCATTACCAGATAGAACCGAGAGAAAACCGAGGGAAAATATCATTTTCTATAACTTTTTTGTAAGTAAGAGCTTATAAACTCCATCTTCTTCTGGGATTAGCGCTGATTTCAATGACCCTGAAGTCCGAGGAAAGTTTTCTTGACCCATGCCTACTTTGAAGGTCATGACAAGGTCAAATTTACACGTTTTCTATTTGGGAATATCTTTTACGGTCAAATAAAATACTTTCTGGACGTCAGCTATTTTCGAAGCAAAAGCTGTACAACTTTACCCACGCCTTGGAATTCATGAGACATAACGCAAATATTCTTGACTCTCGTAATATTTAAAGGTCACACAACAAGGTCATCACCAGGTAAAAACGAAGAAAAACCGAGGGAAAGTCCCATTTTCTGCAACTGTTTGTAAGAATGAACTTTCAAATTCAATTGTTTCCTGGGATTAGCGCATCTCTAGACATGACAATCATCTGATTAACAGTCATGAATTGTGGAGGTCACGACAAGGTCATTACCGGGGAAAACCGAGGGAAAATACCATTTTCTGCAACTTGTGTGTAAGTAAATGCGTTCAAACTCCATCTTCTTCTGGTATTGGCGCATCTCTAGACATGACAATCATCTGATTAACAGTCCTCAATTTTCAAGGTCACAACAAGGTCATTACCAGATAAAACCGATGGAAAATCGAGGGAAAATACCATTTTCTGCAACTTTTTTGTAAGTAAGAGCTTATAAACTCCATCTTCTTTTAGGATTAGCGCTGATTTCAATTACCCTGAAGTCTTTGGAAAGTTTTCTTGACCCATGCAATGTTTGAAGGTCATGACAAGGATGGGATTTTACACACGTCTGGGGCATTATAAAACATGAAACAAATATTGTTGACTCTCGTAATATTTAAAGGTCACACAACAAGGTCATTACTGGGTAAAACGACGAAAAATATATCAACTTTATGACTCGTCTGAGTGCTAGGACAGCCGGTGGGATCCTCAGAGTCAGGCTTGCAGACCGCAAGGCTATCCGTAGATGAACACCTTAACAATGACTTTTTCTTCTCTCTCCCCTTCTCTTCTAACCCTATTACATCCAGCCCCGCCCACCCCCCCCTAGAGCCCCTGTGGGCGAAGGAAGATGTCATGAATCTGCCTCAACAGCTTAAGCTTAGAAAATAGCCGAACACAAATAGAAAACGTGTAAACTTTACCTTGTCATGACCTTCAAACTAGGCATGGGCCAAGAAAACTTTCCAAAGACTTCAGGGTCATTGAAATCAGCGCTAATCCCAGAAGAAGATGGAGTTCATAAGCTCTTACTTACAAAAAAGTTATAGAAAATGATATTTTTTCTCGGTTTTCTCTCGGTTCTATCTGGTAATGACCTTGTTGTGACCTTGAAAATTGAGGACTGTTAATCAGATGATTGTCATGCCTAGAGATGCGCCAATACCAAAAGAAGATGGAGTTTGAAAGCTTTTACTTACACACAAGTTGCAGAAAATGGTATTTTCCCTCGGCTTTCCTTCGTTTTTACCTGGCAATGACCTTGTCGTGACCTCCACAATTGATTTCTGATAATCGGATGATTGTCATGTCTAGAGATGCGCTAATCCCCCAAAATAATTAAATTTGAAAGCTTTTTCTTACAAACAGTTGCAGAAAATGGTTTTCCCTCGTTTTTACCTTGTTTTTACCTGGTAATGACCTTGTTGTGACCTTTAAATAATGCGAGAGTCAACTATATTTGCGTATTGTAAAGCGTTTATGTAGTCCTAGACGCGTGTAACGTTTCAAAGCTCTAGCTTAAGAAATGGGCGAATAAACGAACGCAGTGTTAAGTTGTTCATCTAGGAATTGCCTTGAAGACTGCAAGCCTTACGCTGACGATCACGAAGGCTCTCCTGCTACTCAGATGAGTCACACAGTTCATTTTTCAAATATTCAGCATCATTATATTGGCTCTAGCTCTTATCAGAAATAATGCTACCTCTTAAAATAGAAATACATTATGCTCTGAACCAGATTGAGGAAGACCTCCCCTCTGTTATGTTTTGTTTCAAGCTGTAAACACTATCACTAGCATTTTTTACCATAGCATTAAACCAAAAGGCACCATTAAGTTGTCATATTTTGCTCGTGCATTGCTAAATGTATGTAGATAAACTTCGAAAGTCAGAAATGGGGTTCTAGAAACTAATCATGTCACACTGAACTCGCACCACAAAGCGACATTTTTTCAGGAAACGTCTCGCACGCTTTACTGGGCTGGGGGTTAGGAAGATTGGAAGGTCATAGTGACATAGTATATGGTTCAAATCCATTCATATTTTACAGATATTATGTAAAGACATCATACTTGACGAAAATATATCCATTGAAGCCAAACAACAATACTAGTCTTGTGTGAATTTATTTTTAATCAAAACTTACCTACATTTTGGACGACGTCTTTCCTGGATTTAGGGTAGGGTTCATAATAATGATACTGTCACCAGCATCCTCGGCCAAAGCAGTCGCAAATTGTTTTGTGATAATCAAAAGATACCAACTAACACATTTATATGTAAAACGTACCAGTTTGAGTTCGTAATTTGGCTGAGAACTTCTTTTTTCAGAGGCAAGCGTCTGAAATGCTCGTGCATCACTCTTTATGGTATAGTTGCATTTTGACTGAGAAGAGAAAGTGCGCCCTTGAATATTTCTTGTTAACATCGATTTTTATGTTCGGCAGGCCCCAAGCTTTCAAAAAATACCCATTTGGTTGAGTCCGCTTTTGGGTGCACGGTCAGCCCTCCGCCGTGACGGAGTATATGAAATTTGACATGAGAGTTCCTGGGTATGATATCCCCATACGTTTTTTTCATTTTTTTGATAAATGTCTTTGATGACGTCATAAAAATATGAGTGCTGTTTTAGAGAACAACTTCTCGTTCTCATGAAGATTGTTTCACCGAAGAATCCATTATCGTGTCTGAACCTTGTTTTTCAATCTCTGATTGATAGCATTAGATTAGCAGGAATTAGTGAAGAATTCTTCATTCTTTATGGCTCTGCATGACCATATTGCGAAAGACTGAACGCTTTCTCGGATACGTTTTCACTTCATTTATTCGTCTGTCTGTCTGCCCACCGTATAAAGGCCGTTGGACCGATGTTCTCGGGAATGCCTTGTTTTGGTAAAATTAAAACGTTCCAGTATCTTACCATTCTTGTTTGTTTTTTAATTCACCGATGAAGGTTTGTTCTGATCTTTGATATCACCACCACCCGCCCTCTGACAACCTCCCCCTTGCCCCTGTCACCCCCCCTTTTTTCTGTCTGGTGTTTTCGGTTAATTAACCTGGTCGGGGCGAAAGAATTACTTTGAGGCTTTGATGTCAGGGATGAACTTCTTCTGAATTGCAGATGACATTTTCCAAAGCTGAATTGCGTGTATCCTAACGTTGCTCCCCAGGCAAATTGGTACCGTCTTTTATTCCTTAATCATCTTTTGCAAAGACGGGGAGGCTAGAATCTATCTTGTTCAGGTTGAACGGGTACGTTGGGTAATTCCACTATCAATCTCCTTCATGGTGACCCCGTGCTGTGTTCTGAACATCAATCTTACTTTCGAATACACTCAAACCTGTCTGTAACGACAACCCAAGGAGCAAACACAAGTGGTTGGTCTAGACAGGTGGCCGTTATGGAAGGGTGAACCATATAGAAAAAGCCTTGTCGGGTATCCTGTGGGGTGGTCTTATTTGGCAGGTGGTCGTAACCGAACGGTGGTCGCCAGGGCAGGTGTGACTGTTTCGGCAAATCTTGGAATGTAACTTGTGGCACGCTTGTGGTACCATAGTAACGGAATTTCTCTTTCGTGCTTGGTGGAATTTGGAGAAAGGCTTTGTCTAGGGTCAGACAGTACCAAGGAATTTTTTTTTAGGATAGAATCATCGTACTCATCTTCCAGAATGTCATGGAGGAAAAGAAAAAGAGTCAGTGAAAAGTAATGAGCCAGTATAGAAGTAGATAAAGCAAAAACATTTGACTTCTTTTTGCAGAAGCAAAATCTCGTTGCATGATTGTTCTGCGGCATGCATAAAGAGAAGAATTAACGTGTTGTGTGTGTAACCCTTGACATGATGTTCGGGGAGGCGGTCAATTAGTCTGTTTGATTCATATTCGCTAAAGCAGAAACACTTGACTTTGCCACACGTTGGCCGCTTTCCATTCTTTTTGAAAGCGAATGTTTACATATAGTTGTCAAAAGCAGTCACATGTTCCAATGTAACACTTTTGCTTATTCGATCATCCGAAAGCGAATGTTTGATTCATTGTCTCAAAGGCAGTCACATTTTGCAAGACTTGTCTGAAAGCGGAATAGACTGAAAGGAAGTTTACTGACAAGCGCTTAAAATCTGTTCATGCTGTGACACCTCGGTCTAAAAAGTTTGGACAGAATCTTTCCAGCATCCGGACAAGCGTGTCAGAGGAGACATGCAGACACTCATGATGTACTTACCCAACTTTCTCCTCTGTCTGTCAAACTAACGACCCTGGCTGGCACCGCTTTTCTTCTTTTTAATGGATTTTGTGTGTGTGGTTTGCCCTGTGGAGACTGACTATTTTGTGTTTGAATGAATATCTAAGCTGAGTACTTCTTCTAGGCGTGGCGGATAAAAAGGAAGAAAGAAACAAAGACAGAAACAGTTAAAAGAAAGAAAAATAAACAAATAAACAAATAAACAAAAAACAAACAAGCAAACTAACTAACTAACTAACTAACTAACTAACTAACTAACTAACTAACTAACTAACTAACTAACTAACTAACTAACTAACTAACTAACTAACTAACTAACTAACTAACTAACTAACTAACTAACTAACTAACTAACTAACTAACTAACTAACTAACTAACTAACTAACTAACTAACTAACTAACTAACTAACTAACTAACTAACTAACAATCAAACAATCAAACAATCAAACAAACAACCAAACAACCAAACAACCAAACAGGGGAGGTAGACAGATACCGAGACACATACGCAGAGAAGGAAGACAAAATACTAACAGATGCATACATTTAAAGCTACACCAATTCAGAAAAGAAGGACGGTATAAATTAGGAGGATGTAAGACAGACATTTGGACACAGACACACGCACGCACGCACGCACGGACGCACGCACGCACGCACGCATACACGCACGCACGCACACACGCACGCATGCACACACGCACACCAATAAACCTGGTGGTACCTTAATCATGAATTATTGATCCCGAGAACTTTAACATTCAGTTCTTATTCTCCCTCACTCGTACCTGCTGCGTGTATTTTTCGGGCCTTTTTTCTCCCGGCATCACAATCTCCGTTCGCTTTTACTGTTTCTACAGCAACCGTGGTCACATGGCCATGCCCGTTCTCTGCTGTCTTGGAAGAATAGACCCTATCGGTATTCCAAGCTCTCGTAATCTCTCGCAAACTTCAGAGCATAGCAAAGCATGCGGTACAGCGATCTCGTGCGAGCTGCACAAGCCAAGGTTCGAAGTTCTCGCGATGTTCAAAGCATAACAAAGAGCGTGTCTCGCGAGACCTGCTCAGATACCGAAAAGGTCTATAACGAATTCTGTGTTGTCTAGGTCCTTTTGTACACTATTGGTTTTCTCCATGTTCTGGTGAGGGTGAGAAAAGGGGTAATTGGCTGAGAAATAAAAAGAGGAAGAATAGAAAAAGGCAGAGAAAACTCACCCCTCGACGCTTTCATCCTCATTGCTTCATCTGAACCTTAGACTATTTTCGTTCATGTTTTTAGTCGTACTTTCATTTGTTTGTCAGAACTTCTACTCTCTGGTTCTGGGATAGGCAAAATAAATGATATAGTAAAGGTAACTAACGATGAATGAAAATATAGAGCGTGACGACTTCCCTCCTTCAGTGATTCTAATACTCCACCTCAGTTAATTAACGCTAACCATCTTCGAACCCATGACCCCAACCGCCACCCCCACATCTACGACATCAACCAATTCCTGGCACTGTAGCCGCTTTTGCCCTACCATCTCTTTTCTTCTCTCCATAGCTTATTTAAAAGAGAGAGAGAGAGAGAGAGAGAGAGAGAGAGAGAGAGAGAGAGAGAGAGAAAGAGAGAAAGAGAGAAAGAGAGAGAGAGAGAGAAAGAGGAGGGAAGGAGGAGGAAGAGGGGGGGGGGGGGGGTCAGAATATGAGCAAAGCAAAGACTGCATGTTTTTCATAAAATCGGCCAAACGACCGACACTGCGACGGGGCAAGCTCCTGGCTTAACCCGGCACCGATAGACTAGGCCCAAACCGTACGACCAAAGTCCTTGCCATTGCGGTCATTGGAAAAAGGGCGGTGGTCAGACTCTTAGAGGATGACCATGTGCGTTAGGTTGCTGACCGAGGGCTCAGGGGTATTGGGCCACTTAGCAGATTGCCCCAATCTACCTTACAGTCCTGTCGCAATTTGACTTATCTAAGTTTATACCTCAGACAGTTTAACACTGGTGCTCTGTTGCTACCCGTCTAAAAACTATACATTCAGCCTTTTCTTTAATTCCTACGTTCTACCCACAATGTCTCTATCGTTGTGACCCAGTACGTCTTGTTCTGGACTTCCATGAACGATTAGCTTTAGAATGTTGAAACCCGAGTTGTAACGTATTTGACGATGACATCGGGAGGGCCTCAAGAAATACGAGGATGTTCTGCCAGAAATGTAGGTTTGTTGGCTGATGCGGGCGATTAAGGCATAACAAGGCAATTTCACAACAGATGCAGACGCGGGCACTCAACAATAACTCCTTAAAACCGTTTTGTAAGGTTTCAATTTAGAATAAAGAAGTTATTAGTGTGCAATTCGTCTATCGATATTTTCACCGTGGCTGTTGGCACGCCCTTGTTCCACTCCATCAAGTAGCGGCAAGGCAGGTAATCCAGAAAGCAATGACCCTGAAAGGGGGAGGTAATCCACAGGCTTTCAGCGCTATAACGAGGTTGAAGAAGGCGTTTCGTGCCAGAGAGAGAGAGAGAGAGAGAGAGAGAGAGAGACAGAGACAGAGACAGAGACAGAGACAGAGACAGAGACAGAGAGACAGAGACAGAGAGACAGGAATTGAGGACAGGTGCCCAGCATTGTGCCTCCGTTCTGAAACGACAGGGTAGCTAACTCTCCGGGCTTTCTGGCAGCTCCTCCTGGCGTGACTGAGATAGGATACTGACGTCCCTTTAGTGCCGCTGATGGAGTCCAATTTAGCCACGTTTACCTGTTATGTGCTTCATGTGCGACCAAGAAAGAGAGAGAGTGGGGGGGGGGGGGGGTAGAGGGAGAGAGAGAGAGAGAGAAAGAGAGGGAGAGAGTGGGGGGGGGGGGGGTAGAGGGAGAGAGAGAGAGAGAGAGAGTGGGGGGGGGGGTAGAGGGAGAGAGAGAGAGGGAGGGGGGGTAGAGGGAGAGAGAGAGAAAGAGAGAGGGTGGGGGTAGAGGGAGAGAGAGAGAGAGAGAGGGGGGGGGGTAGAGGGAGAGAGAGAGAGAGAGAGAGAGAGAGAGAGAGAGACAGACAGACAGACAGACAGACAGACAGAGGGACGAATACTATTATATACTTATCTCAGAATTGCTTGAATTTCAGTTGACTTGTTTGATGACGAAGTCAATAAATCGGATTCGTTCAATCGAAAATGTCCTTGCCCGTCAAACCAGGCGAATGTACTTATATATAATAATACTAATAATAGAACATTGATATGTCACTTCTCCACAGCTCGAAGCGCTTTACAATGGCTCGGGAAAAAACCGATACATACAAGAAAACACGTACTTGGGATAAGAGGTAGAAAAAAATCCAGCCTGTTTAGGTGAATCAGAATCAAAAGCCCTCCCTCCTCCGATCCCAAAAAGTCTTTTCAGAAGACACACGATGACAAGAAACAAGCACGCCATCAGACAACAAGGGATGCCACTCTGCGGGAAAAGAAGCAGACGACCAATAAACCGTCCATTCACCCCCCCCCCCCCCCCCGCCCCCCCCCCCCCCCGTTTTCTTCCCCTTGAGCCCAGCCGGTCCCTGCTATGACGGCTTACTAGTGCCAAAACCTGGGGTTACCCATTATCACGTGATAATTACTAATTACCGCTGTCAGTTACTGTTTTCACTCGTTAGTTACTCATTTTCACGGGATAATTAGTAATTAGTAATATGGACCAGTGGAGAGGCCTTCACGAATCACTGTAAAAAGCCCCCTATACTTCAAAATAACATGATACAACTTAGTGTGCAGGTCAGACTAATTAAAATATGCTTAAGATTTATCTGTTTTGGGTTGATGAGAGCATTATTTGAAACACACCAGGAAACTAAAGAAACTTATCAAAAACATAGTGAAAATAAATGAAATTATCATCTTCCACGAAAAGAAGACTTTTTGTTATTTTTTTAAATCTCGAGGGCTAGTTATAGGTTATTTTCAGCAAGCTAGCTTCTTAATGAATTAATGAAAATAGCCTTTAGCTTTTATTTTCTTCGATTTGTTGAAGGTGGTCCATATTAGGGGACTCACTCATATTTTGCTATTTTGCTATTATGTTTTGTTTGCAGTAGAAACTCGGGGTCAACACTGCTAAAATGTAACAAATACGGTCTTAGCTGTCATATATAGCAAGTTTTGTGTGATAAAAGCTTTGGCTGTGGACAGAAACGAGTCCGTTTTAGGCGGCAAATTTAGAGTGAACGCTGCCAAAAGTGAAAAAAATAGAAAAGCCTTACGGTTTTGAGGTTTGTGTTTCTGCAACTGTTTTGACATGTGCAAGTTATCCAGAGAGGATGAACACAGCGAATGAAATTGTTTTGAGCGCTCTAGCGCCGTTAGTTTGTCAGAACTGGAGGTGGTCCATAATTAGGAGCCGGTCCATATTAGGATTTCAGGACACAATGTCAATGTCAATGCACGGTTGACTACCGGACGGGTGTCCATTGACCTCCTGCAAAGTGTTATACTATAAGAAAAGGAGAAGGTGGAGGGTTTCAATGGTTTCAAAACGTGGACGTGTTAGCCGTCCCTAAGGATAGACAGAGTGAGAGAGAGGGGGAGTAGTTACACAAACAATTTCTTGCCCTTTATTGATTGATGGGCTTTTGTTTTTGTCTTTCAGATACTTTCATCCATGGCTAATGTGTTTTCAAAAAAGGAGGTCAATGACCATGATTTTATTTTTATCTTATTTTTCCGCGGTGAAAATGGATCTCAAGGAATGCGAATGTGTGGCAGGGGTGATAGTGAAGATTATTGATCTGAAGTGTCCCAAATGATGGACGTCCAGCGAAACTGGGCACATTTGTGACAGTGCATGAGAACACCCGGTATATTCGACTTTTTGTTGCTGTTCCTGATGTTCATTGAAAAAAGACTGTAAATGTATGTGCCAGAGTCTAGAGCAAAAGAACGACTGAACAGAATGGCCAGCAGGAGAGGGGAGGGGTGTGGGGGGGGGGGGGGAGGGGGGGGGGGGGCAGAGACAAAAGGCAAATAAAAACTGAAAAAGGGGACAACTTGGAAAAGCTCGAACACTGATTGAAGTGCAGGTTCACCCCGACATCCAGCACACCCCCCCCCTCCGTCTCTCTCTCTAGATAGTCTCCTGGACCTTTATCGTTGGTGAGGGGGTCAATAAGAGTGTCTGGTCCTTGCAAAGCTGTTCCCTTCCTACAGTGTCGGGCCTACTGGGTGATGAGGAGGTCTCAGAAACTCTGGGTGTGGCATGGGCTTTGACGCTTTGACTCTTCTTGTGAAGCTCCGTATCCTTGAACCTCAAGCTCGAACAGATATATATGCAATTTGTCACGTTCCATTCCTCGCGCAGATCACAGTGTGATGTCGCTAGACCACTTACCGTCTGCAGATTACCCGCAGATTATTGATATCACGTTCTCTTCACCCTCCCTCCCCCTTGCCTCTCATGCCTCTCGTCATTCTCCAAGAACATGAGTTTTCTCAACAAATTCTTCACAATTCCCATCCCCTTGCAGTTCTTACAGTCCGTAACAAGCATGAACAGATTCATGCAATATGTCACGTGTAATCCCTGTGAAAATCGCCGTGTGATGTCGCACAGCACTTGCCTTCTTCCCATCACCGACACATTATCAGTGTTACCCCCCCCCCTCCCTCATCACCCCCTCCCCTTTTCATTTTATATCTGTCTAGGTGATAATATACAAGGAATGCACATAGCCAAACTCATCCTAAAATTGCGCTCTGTAAAACAGCAACACCCCCTGCGGGTTAGGGGGAAGAATTTACCCCATGCTCCCCAGCATGTCGTAAGAGGCGACTAACGGATTCTGTTTCTCCTTTTACCCTTGTTAAGTGTTTCTTGTATAGAATATAGTCAATGTTTGTAAAGATTTTAGTCAAGCAGTATGTAAGAAATGTTAAGTCCTTTGTACTGAAAACTTGCATTCTCCCAGTAAGGTCATATATTGTACTACGTTGCAAGCCCATGGAGCAATTGTTTGATTAGTGCTTTTGTGAACAAGAAACAATTAACAAGTGGCTCTATCCCATCTCCCCCCTTTCCCCGTCGCGATATAACCTTCGTGGTTGAAAACGACGTTAAACACCAAATAAAGAAAGAAAGAAAGAAATAAATAAATAAAGAAAGAAAGAAATAAATGAAGAAAGAAAACAGCAACATTCTGATTCAAAAACAATGACTGCATAAATGCATGAATCAATCAGTCTGTCACTCACGCCCTAAATCACACTTTCACTTAATTAATCAGTTATATAATCTATCTAATAGTGTAACTTACCATTGACAAGGAACTGCACTTAAATAGAAAGAAAGAAAGAAAGAAAGAAAGAAAGAAAGAAAGAAACACACACAAAACAAAACCAAAAACAAAACAAACAAAGCGAGATAAAAAAAGAAAGGAAGAAAGACAAAACAAGTTGAATCGTGTTCATTGGGCTGTGAAAGTGAATAAGGTATTCATATATTTCAAAGTTCATATAGCTGCGGCATGAACAAAACACGGGTAGGATACGATAAGACTCCGCAAATATAGCACTGCTTAAAAGTACTCGACATTTTCTCACATTTCGGGTTATCTTTTTTTCGACACTTCAAGCACATGTTCCTTAAAAAGAGGAGAAATGGGGAAATGGGGACATATTCGCTGCTGGGATAATTACACTCTGAGATTGGAGATGTGAGCCGCCGGCAGTTTCGTTGCTTTGGTGTGTGCGTGCGTGTGTGTGTGTGTGTGCACAGATGTGTGTGTGTGTGCGTGTGTGCGTGCCTGCGTGCGTGTCAGCGTGTGTGCGAGTGCGTGTATATAGGAAAAAAAATAGGGAAAATAGCAAGAAGAGAGAGAGAGGGAGAGAGAAAGGGAAAGAGATAGGGAGAGAGAAAGGAAGAGGGACAGAGACACAGATAGAAAGACAGACGGAAAGAGAGATTTTAATGGGGAGGAAATGAGGACACCCGCAAAAAGCAATCAAGTGTTAGTGAATGGAAAATGCCTATTTTTGAATGCCTATTTTTGACCCATATCGGCACCTGTCAGCTTTTCCCTGCAAATCGGGTAAGACAACAAAGCAGAAACTTTCAACTGGATATAAAAAGGAGATGAGTGGGAGGTATAAAACCCGCTCTTCTGCATGGAACAATACGAGAAAGTCAATACTGTGTAATAGGGTTCTGTATTTAAAAGCAACAATTTTATCACTCAATACTGTGTAATTGTGTTCTGCATTTAAATCAGCAACTTTTTTTCCATTGTGTCCAATACTGTGTCATATTGTTCTACATGTAAAAAGAAGAAGAAGAAGAAGACAAGTCGCGTAAGGCGAAAATACAATATTTAGTCAAGTAGCTGTCGAACTCACAGAATGAAACTGAACGCAATGCCATTTTTCAGCAAGACCGTATACTCGTAGCATCGTCAGTCCACCGCTCATGGCAAAGGCAGTGAAATTGACAAGAAGAGCGGGGTAGTAGTTGCGCTAAGAAGGATAGCACGCTTTTCTGTCCCTCTCTTTGTTTTAACTTTCTGAGCGTGTTTTTAATCCAAACATATCATATCTATATGTTTTTGGAATCAAGAACCGACAAGGAATAAGATGAAAGTGTTTTTAAATTGATTTGGACAATTTAATTTTGATAATAATTTTTATATATTTAATTTTCAGAGCTTGTTTTTAATCCGAATATAACATATTTATATGTTTTTGGAATCAGCAAATGATGGAGAATAAGATAAACGTAAATTTGGATCGTTTTATAAATTTTTATTTTTTTTTACAATTTTCAGATTTTTAATGACCAAAGTCATTACTTAATTTTTAAGCCACCAAGCTGAAATGCAATACCGAAGTCTGGGCTTCGTCGAAGATTACTTGACCAAAATTTCAACCAATTTAGTTGAAAAATGAGGGCGTGACAGTGCCGCCTCAACTTTCACGAAAAGCCGGATATGACGTCATCAAAGACATTTATCAAAAAAATGAAAAAAACGTTCGGGGATTTCATACCCAGGAACTCTCATGTCAAATTTCATAAAGATCGGTCCAGTAGTTTAGTCTGAATCGCTCTACACACACACACAGACAGACAGACAGACAGACAGACACACGCACATACACCACGACCCTCGTTTCGATTCCCCCTCGATGTTAAAATATTTAGTCAAAACTTGACTAAATATAAAAAACAAGAACAGACAGAACAACAACAACAACAACAACAACAACAACAACAACAACAACAACAACAACAACAACAACAAGCACGACAACCTAATTACTCAATGTATAACTCTTATAATTATAAAATTAGCTTACTTTTCCATATACGATAGAAGCTATTATCTAGTATCACATAAATAACAGTATTCGCCCGGCTGGGCAACGCACTCACAAATTTCATTCAGTCAAGGAACAAGCTGAAAGATCGCAACTGACACTTTATTGGTAGCACGCACAATTAACCGAATTAAGCTGCCAGAGCAACTAGGTAACCTTCAGCGAAAGGCTGATATAAACTGGCTTTATTCGTCTGTGTTATGATCAGCATGCAAGTAAAATATAAAGCTCTACTAAAATCGCTCTCGTTCGGTGGAACTTTCAGTAGTTGAAGAAGGTAAGTTACTTCTTTTTTTGACCAACAACAAGTCAGTGAACTTGTTTTCAGAACAGTGGAACCTCTCTCTGAAGACCCTTTATTATTAGACTCACACACAAATACACACTATATCAAATCCAAGAAAATGAAGCTTTGCCAATGCACTGTTTCGCTTCAGAAAACCAGAACTGCCTGCAGTATTTGACTATCGTTCCACAAAGAGAAGGGTCAAAAGTTCTTCTGGTACTCGATAGTACATGAGATAGTCCGTCAGTCCATCCTACAATTTGGAAACCCGAACCTCTGAATCTCTCTGAGACGTTGACGAGCCTATAACACGCAATGGCATCCATGAAGCAATAACCGTGAATAAGTTATGATGATACGTTGGGATCCTAACTGCATTAATCCCAACCCTCAACCCCTTTTGACCATCTTTCCTCTAGAAATTGCCGGCCCCTGTCCCTGATGCTTCACCCATTGGTGTTTACTGTCAGTTTGACCGGTGTAACACGAGAAAATTACTCCTACGAGATTTTTACTCCGGAGTCAAAATTTCGTACGAAAATGTTACTCCCTTTACGAAAAAAGCACTCCCCCATTACACGAGAAAGTTACTCCCCACGACAGGTGAATTCCGAGTAAACATTTCGTTCACAAATGTTACTCCCCTGACGAATAAAAAACAAATAAATTACTTCACCCTAACACGAGCAATTTAACTTCCCATGCCAGGTGTACGAAATTTACACTCCCTTGTCCCCTGTTAGTCTTGGTGGTGGAAGGGGTGGAAGGAGGGTAGCGCGACATTCGTTTGCGCGAGATCACATATTGGCATTATCCCTTTGCCCGTATCCCATTTTCGCCTACGAGATTTTTACTGGAAGTAAAAACAAGTCGCGTAAGGCGAAAATACAATATTTAGTCAAGTAGCTGTCGAACTCACAGAATGAAACTGAACGCAATGCCATTTTTCAGCAAGACCGTATACTCGTAGCATCGTCAGTCCACCGCTCATGGCAAAGGCAGTGAAATTGACAAGAAAAGCGGGGTAGTAGTTGCGCTAAGAAGGATAGCACGCTTTTCTGTACCTCTCTTTGTTTTAACTTTCTGAGCGTGTTTTTAATCCAAACATATCATATCTATATGTTTTTGGAATCAGGAACCGACAAGGAATAAGATGAAAGTGTTTTTAAATTGATTTCGACAATTTAAATTTGATAATAATTTTTATATATTTAATTTTCAGAGCTTGTTTTTAATCCAAATATAACATATTTATATGTTTTTGGAATCAGAAAATGATGGAGAATAAGATGAACGTAAATTTGGATCGTTTTATAAATTTTTATTTTTTTTTACAATTTTCAGATTTTTAATGACCAAAGTCATTAATTAATTTTTAAGCCACCAAACTGAAATGCAATACCGAAGTCCGGGCTTCGTCGAAGATTACTTGACCAAAATTTCAACCAATTTAATTGAAAAATGAGGGCGTGATAGTGCCGCCTCAACTTTCACGAAAAGCCGGATATGACGTCATCAAAGACATTTATCAAAAAAATGAAAAAAACGTTCGGGGATTTCATACCCAGGAACTCTCATGTCAAATTTCATAAAGATCGGTCCAGTAGTTTAGTCTGCATCGCTCTACACACACACACACACACACACACACAGACACACACACACACGCACATACACCACGACCCTCGTTTCGATTCCCCCTCGATGTTAAAATATTTAGTCAAAACTTGACTAAATATAAAAATGGGGAGTAAACATTTCGTGGAGGGAGTCATTTTTTTCGTGCCTTGGGGAGTTCTTTTCTCGTACGAAAAATTTACTCGGAGTAAGAATTTTGTACGAAATTGTTCGTGTTACACCGGTGCTACCTCAGCCCCCGATCATTGACTCCAGTAGCGATTAGTAGGGCTTCCCTTGCTGTTGAGAAAGGCTTGGTACAGTATTGAGACATAGTGCTTGCTGCCGCGCGAGCCGAGACATTGAGGGGATGGAAGGGGGTGAAGGGGATGACCGTGTGTTGGGACACCATTCCCTTGCTGTTGCCTTACACATAGTTTTCACCCGTCTCCTGTTATTTTGTTCTTGCAATCGGAAGGAGGGGGGTGGGGGGGTGGGGGTGGGGATCTAAAATCGTGATGCGATGAAAGTTATGCGAAAGCGCTATTATGTGTGATTCAATAAAAAACGCTGGCGCTGGACCCGAGTACTCTTCAGACTGACTCGCTTCCCCAGTATGAAATTTTTTGTCTTGTGCACGTGGATTAAAAAAAAAAAAAAAAAAATTATTTATTTTACACAATTAAAAAATTATTAGAGTAAAATAAAACATTAAGAAGTTCATAATAATAGTAAACAAGAATTAAAAAAAAAAAAAAAAAAAAAATAGACCACCCATGCCGGGAATCGAACCCGGATCACTTTGGCCATAGGCGGACGTGCTTTCGTCTTGTGCACGTGGATTTAAAAAAAAAAATAATAAAAATAAAAATTTATTTATTTTACACAATTAAAAAAATTATTGAAGTAAAATAAAACATTAAAACGTTCATAATAAACAATAATAAACAAGAATTAAAAAAAAAAATTATTTATTTATTTTACACAATTAAAAAAATTATTAGAGTGAAATAAAACATTAAAACGTTCATAATAAACAATAGTAAACAAGAATTTAAAAAAAAAATAAAATAAATAGACCGCCAATGCCGGGAATCGATCTCGGATCACTTTGGCCATAGGCGGACGTGATTCGCACCAGCTAGCTGGCTGTTCCATTAGCTGTACGGCAGTTGTACTCCCACCGCAAAAACTCCCCCCGTTAAGAGTCGCTTTTGTGATTTATTTCGCATTTAGGTCCCAGGTAACATTATGAAGTTTTAATACGATCAATCGGACCTATTATCAAGTTAGTGTATCAACTTTTGAACGAACTGCGCCCAGTAGTTTCCCAGCAATAAGCTGTTAAGTCGAGACGAACAGACAGACAGACAGACAGACACACAATTAAAGTCTGCAGGACCCTAGTACTGCGTACTCGGGGATAAAAAACGCTGGCGCTGGACCCGAGTACTCTTCAGACTGGCTCGCTCCCCCAGTATGAAAGTTTTTGTCTTGTGCACGTGGATTTAAAAAAATATATATATATATATATATTTATTTTACACAATTAAAAAAACTATTAGAGTAAAATTAAACATTAAAACGTTCATAATAAACAATAGTAAACAAGAATTAAAAAAAAAATAGACCGCCCATGCCGGGAATCGAACCCGGATCATTTTGGCCATAGACTCTCTCGTGCTCTCTGTCTCTCTTTCACCGAGACCAAACCCTGCATTGTAATTTCTTTGCCGAGACCATTTCCCCACCCGTTGTCTGGCTTGCAAATCATGCTTTTCTCGTCACTGCGTGACGTGTTCGCCGCTCAAGTCTCCCCTTTAGTTCAGGCTGTTCGCAAAGCGACCAGCCTCCCACCGCAAAAACTCCCACCGTTAAGAGTGGCTTTTGTGATTTATTTCGCATTTAGGTCCCAGGTAACATTATGAAGTTTTAATACGATCAATCGGACCTATTATCAAGTTAGTGTATCAACTTTTGAAAGAACTGCGCCCAGTAGTTTCCCAGCAATAAGCCGTTAAGTCGAGACAGACACACACACACACACAATTAAAGTCTGTTGGACCCTAGTACTGCGTACTCGGGGATAATTATTCATTGTTATGTGGGACAGGCGTGACGATATTATGACTCGCAGATCAATGAACGGCTGGTTACTGTGACATTCTCGCCGACTTTTGTGTTTTTCTTAGCTCCCTAATGGTACATTTATATTTTGTGCTTCTTGCTATCACTAAAACGGCCACTACTCCCAGTCCATGGTACCGCTTTTCTGTGTACACAAGAAACCGCACCGTCAGCGTCCAGTATTGACTGTTCAACCAAACAGATTGTAGAACTGCAAGTGCATTCCAAACAACGTGAGTCCTCATACATGTGAGAGCTGTTTTAGTTTAGGACAGCGCCCTCTATCAATCCCCCACTCCCACCTCGTAATAGCCCTCCCCCTCCCCCGACGAGCGATCCACTTTAGCACTCATCTTCGATTAATCGGTCAACCCCCCCCCCCCCCACAGGAACAACAAAAAATAAATAAAAAAAATAGGTTTAAATTAAAAAAAAAACACCTGCACAAAAAATCCTATCGCGTCACTTTTTCCTTCATCCTTCCTCTTCGTATTAGTCTGGTGCTAGACTGAGGGCGAATCGAGTCAACGATCGGTGAAGACAGGTGGATATGCTGCAGTTATGTCAGTTTTTGGGCGTGGTCCGTGGTACTTGACAGGTACGCTGGCAATGTCAGGAAAAGCGGTGTCTTTGATGTCAGCGTCTGTGGTGTTGACAGGGTGTTGCCTCAACAGTTAGCAATACGACAAGGACAGGTTTTTTGTTTGTTTGCTTAACGCCCAGTCCACCACGAAGGGTGATATCAGGGCGGTGCTGCTTTGACATTTAACGTGCGCCACACACAAGACAGAAGTCGCAGCACAGGCTTCATGTCTCACCCAGTCACATTATTCTGACACCGGACCAACCAGTCCTAGCACTAACCCCATAATGCCAGACGCCAGGCGGAGCAGCCACTAGATTGCCAATTTTAAAGTCTTATAGGTATGACCCGGCCGGGGTTCGAACCCACGACCACCCGCTCACTGGGCGGACGCCTTACCACTAGGCCACCGTGTTGCGGTAACACAAGGACAGGTATTTCATATCCCAAACATCAATATATTATGTTAAAATTCATGAGGAAATAGTAATGACTTTGATTGCACGGTCTGTGTCACAGCAAGGGAAAGGTATTTCTTTTCTACGAGAGAGAGAGAGAGAGAGAGAGAGAGAGAGAGAGAGAGAGAGAGAGAGAGACAGAGAGAGAGAGAGACAGAGAGAGAGAGAGAGACAGAGAGAGAGAGAGAGAGAGAGAGAGAGAGAGAACAAGAACAAATCTTTAATTGTCTAAGGCCACAGTCCCTTACAATAGTGGTTAAAATAACAGCAATAGTATCTGCACAGTTATAAATTATAGTCACGCATAAAATTCAACAAATACATTAAGACCCTGATGACATGTCACTGAACCTGATTTATAAGGGTTCGTCTCTTCTGTAACATGAAGAACACAAATCTGCTGAAGCTGTTCATCACATTATCCTCATTACTGCCACAGAAATACACAAGTTGTTGTTGCAGCGTCTTAGAGTTCGAGATTTTCAAATACTTTGCTCGAAGGTCTTGATAAAAAGGACATAAAAATACAACATGGTGTTCATCTTCTTTATCAGCTGTACATAGAGGACAGTTTCTTGTCGTTTGGTTTGGTGCGTACCGAAACTTGTGAGCGTTGATTTCGGATACTCCTGCGCGGAAACGAGTAAGAGCAACTCTGTACTTAATACCTTCGACTAATTCAATGTATTTCTCTTTTTCCAAGCATGTTTTGTAACAATTATAAATGTCGAAACGTTCACTGCATTCTAAAAAGGAGAACCATTCTTGACAAAAACAATCTTGTAAACTTCTTTTAAACTCTTGTAAGAAACACTTCTCATTCCCAACCATTCCGTACATCCACACAGCAGCAAAACCATTACAACATAAAAGACTCTGCACATGTGAGACCCAATTTGTGTGGCCCTTCGATGCCAAATTACATAAAGCTTTATATGCAATCTTGGAATATCTTGAATCAGGTTGCTTCAGCAGTGTAAACCAGTATTTCACACATATGACTGCAGAGTTAATATACAGCGGATGTCTTCCCAATTCACCATACACAATGTTGTTTGGAGTTCGAATTGTCACTTACGGCGTGTATGACCTTGAGAGCTTCAGTGAACGCTTGAATTTTGCAATGGTAACATCTGGTTTGCTCTCGCAGAGCTGAGCATAATTGTCAAGAAGGATCGAGCAGAAAAAATAAACGACCTGGCAGGGATTCGAACTCAAGGCCTCGGGGCTTCGAAATGTCGGGGCCGATGTCTTAATTGCTAGGCCACTCACCAGTGTTGTCAAAGATAAAGAATTGATAATTTAATATCATTCTACGCTTGAATTACCATTCATGCGTTGTAAAAGCGTACACATTTACATTAAAATTTGCCTTTATTTGCAAACATGTTTTACGGAATCGCAGTACATGTTTACACCGTCATGCTACTCGACATTCGCGCCATGCAAATAGCTGCGATATCTCTATTTACAACATGCAAGAAAATGACAAGAACAGTAATTGAATCTCTCCAAAGCTCTGTGCAGTTGAAACCAGACATCTAAGAAATAGTTATACATGTATTCACTTCTGAACAATGGGCGGATATAAATCATGCTGCTTCAAGAATAACATAACATGAATTCATATCAATGTTTTTCCTTCTTTTTCTCAATTGGCGCAGTAGCCTAGTGGTTAGGACATGAGACACGAAGTCGCGAGGTCGAGAGGTCAAGAGTTCGAATCTTCGCCGGGGCGTTTATTTTTTCCCCATGATCTCTCTTGAAAATAAAATATGATGAGTCTTGAGAGAGCAAACCAGATGTTATCCCTGCAAAATTCAAGCGTTGACTGAAGCTCTCAAGGTCATACACGCCGTATAGGTGGGGTTTTGGGTAGCGTTTGCTGTACAGAATTCTGTACATGATTTCAACCTCGTAGCCCCGGAAAGTCATAAATAGACCACAGCTTTAAAACACTGTGCAGAAACTAAAGGTTGGGGCCGGCCGTATCCCTATCTCCACGAAACAGTAGGTCGACCCGGCGCTGCATGTGACCGTGTTTCACGATCACGAGAACCAGGGAGCGCTGCGCTCTCCCCGGCTAATTCATCGGGGTTGGCATGGTGACTGTTGAGAGAGAGAGAGAGAGAAGGGTTGAGAGGGGGAGACAGAGGAAGAGAGAAGGGGGAGGCAGAGAGACAGAGATAATGAAAAATGAAAAAAAAGTAGATCAAGATAATTTCCAAATAATTTTGTCCGCGATCAAAATTCACAGCTATTTCGAGTAATCCTTCATCGAGATTTCGAAGAGAAGAGCTGCAGCAAAGTGCTCGAGCAATGGCGAAATCGTTTTTCCCTCGCTGGGAGGGTTGTTTGTCGAAAGCCATCGAGAAAAGATTGAAGTGACGTGAGGGAAGTAGGAGGAAAATGAAGACAAGATATTGAATTTCATGGCTGGTTTGATGTGGCAGGCGCCATCTTGAACTCTGATCTATCACGCTGTTGTGTCACAACTTATAACGCTGGTGGCGCAGTGATACGCGCAGCAGGGATGTCGTTTGGTGTAAGTAGTCTGCAAAACGCTCGAACTGCTTTCAAATCGCCGAAGCTTCTTTAAAATTGCCAAAACTTCTTTCCAATCGCTGACACTTCTTTCAAATCGCTGAAACTTCTTTCAAATCGTCGAAACTTCTTTCAAATCGCCGAAAACTTTGTTATCAGTTCGACATGGCAGGCGCCATAATTGTCTACCTTTAACTACATTTCAGTAGGGGTATTTGTTTCAGTAAGGCCTGGGCGCAGTCTCTCTGTTTGTTGAAAATAATTTTAATCGTTTTAGAATAAAAATGCGACGTCCATGAATAGATACAACTGTTGGGCCTTGAGCTCAAAATCTGTGTTGTCATGGCAAGCGTAATCTTATAGGGTTGCGGCTGTGTGTTGGCAGCCGACAAAACGCCGACACTTTTTTTTCTCTCAAAATGTTCCCATTATGTAATCTCTTCTCCAAAACTTTTTTTTTCACGAAGAGAAAAAGGCGACGAAAAGGAGTACATGAACCTCAAATTGCCGAACATATTTTATGGGCATTTTGGCAAATGTGCCAAAGAAGATGAATCCTAGAATATACGAAATATACTATCGAAATATACTGTCTCAGGTCATCACGTTGTGCAGCGGATGTGGCAGAGATATTCAAGAAGAAAATCTTTGCGATGATATCAAAGCCCCAGTATGTCTCAAATGGTTTACAAAACGATTTAAATCTTCCCATGAAAAAAGCAGTTATAACCTTATGGAACACACTTGCAATAGCATTTAACAGCATTAAATGAAACAGTTCGTTTGCATTGCTATTTAGCTCGCGTAAACCACACACCAGATTTCATGGTTTATCTAACCCCTGAGCCACCGTGAACCCGTGTGATCCACTTTCCTTTTTTTCACAATTTAGTCGTCAGTTTGTGATTTCAACTGGCTGTATCTGCAATAGCGCGTTATTGTGTACCTCTGCTTCTAAAACGCAACAAACGGCTGCGAGTCACACGAACTTGTCGGCGGCTGCTGGCTTAAAAAAAAGCGAGCGCTATGCAGAAAAATCGTCTGCTTTGAGACACGACCTTTTGTGACCCTGCTTCCGGCCTATCTTTTTTAAATCTTTCAAAACTTCGAGTTGTACTGATCTTGTCTTGATGAAAAAAAACCTTTTATGATTTAAGAATGTTTGTGTTACAAGCTGTCACTTTATTACTTAGATTTTAAAAGTTAGTTCTGGCGCCAAAACGAGGCGCCTGATTGTAGAACAGACGGTCCACGAAAATTAATTCTTTGAAAATGTCTCACTCTCGACGGAAAGCAGCCAGGATGTTCCCGTTCGGTGAGCGTTCAAATGGAAGGGTGTTTGTACTGTGTAAAAACCTGACGGTATCTGTGATGGTTTACGGGAGGCTTACTGTGCCTTTAAATAGTGAAGTATCTGATAATAGTGTGAGCGACTTTTTTTCTTTATAAATGTTAAGTATCTTTGTGACACTCTCTGCTGTCATAAGATTACGACGGTTACACATTTTTGAAAACAAACAAACATACACAACATATAATGAACAAAAACCAACAAGCGCAAAAAAACAACACCAAGGACATTACAACAACAACAACAACAACAACAACAACAACAACAACAACAACAACAACAACATCAGCAACAAATCACATTCAAACAACAAATCCACAAAAAAATAAAGATGTTCCCCACAACTTAATAAAAGTATTGGAAAACTTTATTTGCCAAAGAGCAAACTGGGTTCAGTTTACCGATTCCTCCAAGACGAAGGCTGGGAACAGATTGGAACGAAAAACACAATCCAGACCAAACAATGACTGATATTTCTTTTTCTCGAAACGAACGTTTTTGCCAGAAACCATATAGCTTGGAAGACGACAAGATTGCTATAGGGGCCAAATTGAAAAGGCGATAAAAAATTTGATTTTTAGGAAATTTGAAACGAACGTGTGTGTGTGTGTGTGTGTGTGTGTGTGTGTGTGTGTGTGTGTGTGTGTGTGTGTGTGTGTGTGTGTGTGTGTGTGTGTGTTTATGAGGGGAAGGGACCTTAGACCAAAAGAAATGCTCTCCCAGAAAACGAAATAATATTGATAGAAAATTTGTGTGCGTGAGTGGATATGTTATTTGTGTGGCATGGCATGGAGGTGCATGATAATTGGAGGAAGAAAGTAATTGGCTGGTCCTCCTTCTGTTGAATTCGTGTGTTTTTCTTGCTGATCAGTTTGGTGGTGGTGGTGGTGGTGGTTGGGCCACATGTACAAAAATGTAATGGCGTTAGCAGCTACAGTATGGTGGTGTTAGTTGTTGTGGTGTTGGTACTAATTGAAGCAACAGTAGTAGTAGTAGTAGTAGTAGTAGTAGTAGTAGTAGTAGTAGTGGTTGTGGTAGTAGTAGTAGCAACAGTAGTAGTAGTAGTAGTAATAGTAATAGTAGTAGTAGTAGCAGTAGTAGTAGTAGTGGTAGTAGCAGTAGCAGTAGTATAATTAGCAACAGTAGTAGTAGTGGTAGTAGTAGTAGTAGTAGTAGTAGTAGTAGTAGTAGTAGTAGTAGTAGTAGTAGTAGTAGTAGTAGTAGTAGTAGTAGTAGTAGTAGTAGTAGTAGTAGTAGTAGTAGTAGTGGTAGTAGCAGTAGCAGTAGTAGTAGTAGTAGTAGTAGAAGCAGTTGTAGCCGTCGTACAAAAGAGAGGGAGGGAGGGGGGGGGGGGCATGTATGTGTGATTGCATTTGAGCGTTCTTTCGTATGTGAGTGCATGTCTATAGTGTTACAACACATCCATGTAGTGGTGTGATCTTTAAAGTGCTGTTCACATTGCAGACTTTCTACGAACTTTCCCCCAACTTTCATAGGATTTTAGTCGGCGCCAACAAGTCAAATGAAAATCACTGCCCATCAGTGTCAACAGCGCGAGCACACACATTCATTGACATAGCTTCCAATTCAGTATCATTATAAAAATGCTTATTTATAAGATTATCCGGTCTACTTGACACTCGTCAATTTCCTTTATGGCTTAAAGGGTTTGATTCTCCAGTAGGCTGTCTGTGAAGAGTTCTTTCTAGATCTAATTCTTACCCCCTCCCCCCACCTCTTCCATTACCTCTAGTGTGCTCCCTGCTTTCAAAATTCCACTAGTTGGAATGTAGGCGGTGGAGACACACACAGAGTAAAGGATGATCTCCCTTGCTCATGTATAATTTGTATGCATTCTCGCTCTTGACGTCATTCTATATTTAACTTTTCTTGAAAAGTACAAGCGATCGAGTGCACATTTTGGCATTTTTAGCAGCGCTCTCATTATTACTTTCTATATATAATTATTATATATTAATTATGTTAGATTTGATGACGTTACCCGTACACGTTCCCGTACACGTGCTGAAAAGTGCCACATCTAGATCTTGCTAGTATCACGTAAAGACCAAATTCATCGACTCGCGGTAGGCGAATAACCATGCTTTTGATTAAGTACATTTTAATTTTAGAATTGCCTCGCCAGCGTCTTACCAGCGAGTCTCCTGGAAAAAATTAGATGCGTGCAGTATCTGTATCATAAGTGTTTGTTTGTCTGTCCACTTAACAAAAAAACCAATGGGTCGAAGTACAGTGAATGTAACGTTTTGTTTTGTCATAAAATAAACTTTCCAATAAGCTGGTTCCCTCCCCCTTATGTCCGTGTGGCCAGAATCAGACAGCAGAGCACATCCTGCAGGCTTGTCCATACAACAGTGCTCTGAGGGACACCATCTGGCCAGAGGAGACAGCGCTATAAAAGAAGCTATACAGCATCAGAGAGGACTTGGAGAGGACAGCACGTTTCGCCCTGCAGTCCGGACTGACGATCTAACAGCGAACGACAAGAAGAAAAACACGTTCCAATAACCTTCCATTCTTGTTTTGTTGATTCACACTTTTGATATTTACTTTTGATACAGTTTTGTAATTAAGCAGATATAAGTAGTGTATTATATATAAAAAAAAGGTTGCTTAATTTTTGCGCGTGGGTTTATAAAGCGCAAAATCCCACCTGTTGCTGGCTAGCATGACCGATTGGTGTTCGCTGCTTGTAACAGCTGTAGCGGCCCGTAATTTTTACACTGGCTTATTTGTGTCATGAATCAGTGTTATGAATGTAAAGCGAATTCCCTATCAAGGGGCGGCATCGGGATCAAAGGCAAGTACCGACATGATAAGGAGGAGGATTTGTTATTAGAAAACTGCCCTGTCCACGCTAATTTGGGGGTAGTGTGTTGGGTAGGGTAGGAGGGAGTCGGGGGGGGGGGGGGGGGTGAATTTGGGGGCGGGGTGGTGGGTACGCGTAGGCACGTCTGTTCGAGTGACAGATGTTTACTCATGAGCCGGCACATGCTTACTGTATGCACACTGTATCTATCATGCAGAGAGAGAGAGAGAGAGAGAGAGAGAGAGAGAGAGAGAGAGAGAGAGAGAGAGAGAGAGAGAGACAGAGACAGAGAGAGACAGAGACAGAGACAGAGAGGCAGAGAGAGAGAGGGGGAGGGAGGGAGGGAGGGGAGGGCGGGCGCAAAGCCAGCCAGCAAACCAGCCAGATGAACAAGACAAAGTAAAAATTCAAATCAACAATATCAGCGTGATTTATTCTAAAGAATGACACTTCAAATCCTGTCAGATAATACTCTCTTTATCTAAAAAATACCGAAAAGCGAGTTTTGTCGATGGGTGCTTTACGGAACAGCGAGGCACCGCCCATCATCTGAGTTTGCAATGCCGACCCGCTCACTTGAAATCTAAATTATCTAAGTTCGGAAAAATCAAGTGAAATTGCGTCACTCGCTTTACGTCAAATGTATTTTTACGTCATTTCCCATCCGTCTGGAGTCGGTTCTAAATCTGTCGCTCTCTGTTCAACAAGAAAAAGCGAAGCAACCGAAATGCATGTTCAACATGGTTTATCTTGTGAGATAGTTGTGTGTCAAACGCATTTGACCTGTGAATATTCATCACGTCAGGTGTGTTACTCTGATTGGCTGACCCAGGTCACGAGAATTCTTTGACTGACAGGCATAATCAGGTAGGAGCGCTCAAGTTCCCATTGCGGCTGTTCTGTCTAATTCGCGGGGTCGCTTCAAAATCTCTTTTGATCGAATTAAACGGTAATAAAACCGTTATTTCGAATAGGCTGACTGTTAGCAAATGATAACAGACATGTCTCACAAACGATATCAGCATTCGCCTAAAAGGCTCATGCTTGATATCTTTTTTCTCGACATGTCTGTTATCATTTGCTAACAGTCAGCATATTAGAAATAACTCATACTATTGGGTTGTCTGCATGAGCAATACATGGGTTACTATTGTGTGCACATTTTCTTTAAGTTATTTGTGCGCGTGGCAAGCATGATTCGCTGTATATTATCAATTACAACAAGAATATTTCGTAAGATATTGGATTAATTAAGCGGATTCGGGTTTGAGCACGAAAGATTGAAATGGTTTTAAGAAAATATGAAAAGGTTGTTTGAAAAATGCTAAATATAAGCTGTGAAAAGGATACTGTCTATCGTCAATTTAGATTAGTGTTATACATATAACAAATATAGACTACAATATTGTCCCATGTGCATGCTTCGTTTACAGAAATAATATGTTACTGTCGCCTGTTCATTTTGCAAAAATAATGATTCAGTTTTGCACATTAATTAATAGATTACCTGTTAATAAATGTTGGGTTGAGGGAAATGATAGGTCAGAAAGATTAAGTTGTTTTTGAAATCCTGGTGATGGAAGTGATGAGTTTCATGCACTGAAGTGTAGTCCACGCTTCAAAGATTTAGAGAAAGGTGTTTTTCACTTGAAGACCAAATGTTTTAAAGTTTCAGCAGTTGTTTTTGATGACAAACAGGACAAAACTGTTAAATCATTTTTTAATTTGCAATAAGTATAGGTGTTTAGTTATTTTGTAAGTTCATTATAATTTATTGGATAGGAAAAGCAATGGAAGTTCTATTTTTGTAGATAGTCTGTCCCTTTTGTCATATCGAACATACTCTACTACGAAGGTTTGTGGATTGTGAACATGGGTGGAACATTTCAGTAGTTAATTGTAGGTTGGTTAGTTGCTGGTTTTTCATATCCCTTCAATCTATTTTTCTAAATCAGTGAAGAAGGTTCTAAAAAACATAACTGATGACTTTTGGTTCAGTAGTTTATGTTGACAACACCACAACTGAGAATAATGACTGTCTGCAGTAAGTTACGAGAGTTGTTTGATTGACAGATCGGATTCGACAGTGAATGAGGCAATGATGAGTTATAGCCTCAAACCGGCAGTACCATGCCCCCGAAATTCCGGGGCAGAAAGAAATCCACCATGTCTGACAGCGGTTCTTTCCATAAAGGTGAGATCCTGGGTGAACTAATACTAACACCAAAGAATCATTTCCTGTTAATCTGGCTTCGCGCAGGCGCCGATCAATTTGTGTCGACACACCGTCCCGGCATGCTTCGCGCACCATGGCGTCAAATTACCTTCCGGTTTCCTCTCCAGCCGGCGCGACCTCTGGTGACAGGTCTTGGGGAGAGCCACGTGCAGGACAAACAGGAAGACAAGGGATGAGCAGGAAGTCTAGGATAAAAAGGGAGTGAGAGAGAGAGAGAGAGAGTGAGAGAGAGAGAGGGTGGCCGGAGAGATAGTCTGGGTACGGAGGAAGAGGGCGATGATATACTTATTCTACACACACTTTGCGAAGGGAGGGGGGGGGGGGGGGGGGGGTGAGGTGAAAATGGAGTAGTCAGAAGAACAGAAAAACAATGATGATGTAGTTATTTTGCATACACTTTGCTGATGGGTGGTGGTGGGGGGGGGGGGGTGGTGGTAGTCAGGTATGTGAGAGAGGTGAACAACTGAAAAGCAATGATGAGCTGGGGGTTGGGGAGACGAAGAGGTGGAAAGGGGAGGGTGTATGTGGGAAGGGGGAGTAAGTTAAGTGAAAACCGACGAAGGACACACTTGTAATGATGTACCTCCCGGCAGGAAACAGGACTCACCGAGTCGAGGCCGAAGGGACGGACGTTGGGCTCGGAGCTGAAGTTGCCGCCATCAGTAGTGTGAAAAGGACTTTTGCTGTCAAAAGAAAACGGGCTCTGTTAGTCGGTAGGTGGTGTACACGTCTCGTCTGACTCGGCTTGTGGACCTCGTTAAATTATCTCCCTTCCTCCTCTTGGTCACTTCCTTGTTGGTAGTCCCCCTTCCCGCTCCGTTTGCATTTCTGTCCGTCTGTCTCGCTCTCCCTCTTTCTGTCTCTCAGTGTTTCTCACTCTACCTCCACCCCCCCCCCCCCCCCCCATATCTCTCTCTTTGTCTGTATTTCGTTCTTACGTTTTGTCACTGTGTGTGTGTGTGTGTGTGTGTGTGTGTGTGTGTGTCTACTATGTGTCGGACTGTCTGTCTGTCTGCCTGTCTCTGTCTGTCTGTCTGTCTGTCTGTCTGTCTGTCTGTCTGTCTATCTCTCTCTCTCTTTTCCTGTGTCTTCTCTCTGTCTGTCTGTCTGTCTGTGTGTCTGTGTCTGTGTGTGTGTGTCTCTCTCTCTCTCTCTCTCTCTCTCTGTCTCTCTGTCCCCCCCCTCTCTCTTATGTGCCTTTGTGCCTGTCCTGCCCGTCTTTGAGATGCCTTTAGTGCCTTAATTTGTCTGCTTCCCTGTTCGCTTCTGCCCTTAACGCAGTCAATGACATGCAGACGATGAGAAAAAGCCGTCGCGATATAACCTTCGTGGTTGAAAACGACGTTAAACACCAAATAAAGAAAGAAAGAAAGAATGAGACAAAGAGCCAGACAGATAGACAAGTGGGCAAGTGAAAAAGCAGACAGGCAGATTTATTACCAATTCAGTGCCCCATATGGCTTTTTGACCAATCAGGACGGATTCTAGGTGACCCTCTAAATGTTAACGTTCAGGCAAGCTAAAAATTAACAAGACAAAGTAAAAATTTAAATCAGCAATATCAGTGTGATTTATTCTAAAGAATGACACTTCAAATGCTGTCAGATAATACTCTCTTTATCTAAAAAATACCGAAAAGCGAGTTTTGTCGGTGGGTGCTTTACGGAACAGCGAGGCACCGCCCATCCTCTGAGTGTGCAATGCCGACTCGCTCACCTGAAATCTAAATGATCAAAGTTCGGAAAATCAAGTGAAATTGGGTCACTCGCTTTACGTCAAATGTATCTTTACGTCATTTCCCATCCGTCTGGAGTCGGTTCTAAATCTGTCGCTCTCTGTTCAACAAGAAAAAGCGAAGCAACCGAAACGCATGTTCAACATGGTTTGTTGTGTGTCAAACGCATTTGACCTGTGAATATTCATCACGTCAGGTGTGTTACTCTGATTGGCTGACCCAGGTCACGAGAATTCTTTGACTGACAGGCATAATCAGGTAGGAGCGCTCCAGCTAGTTCCCATTGCGGCTGTTCTGTCCACTTCGCGGGTTCGCTTCGAAATTTCTTTTGGTCGATTTAAACGGTAATAAAATCGTTATTTCTAATATGCTGACTGTTAGCAAATAATAACAGACATGTCTCACAAACGATATCAGCATTCGCCTAAAAGGCTCATGCTCGATATCTTTTTTCTCGACATGTCTGTTATCATTTGCTAACAGTCAGCATATTAGAAATAACTCATAATAAAACTCACACACACACATACAGGCACGCAAGTACGCGAACACGCACCGTGGCAGACACACACAGACACACAGACCGAAAGATCGAAATATGCTGATCATGAGTTATTTCGAACCAACAGCCTGTGCAAATTACTGTGCAAATGGCTTTCACAATTTCCGCTGACAATTCTTTTGGAGTGACACAGACACAGACAGACAGAACAGACAGTCAGACAGACACACACATACACACACAAACACACACAAACACACACACACACACACACACACACACACACACATACACACACACACACGCAGGCGTATATTCATCCACTTTTATTTCCGCCTCGGTCACGTTTAAAACCTCCATCTCTGTACGAGTCTCTGCTCTTCCCTTCTCTCATTTTCTCCTGCTGTGTTTGAAACAGGGGAAGTTCATAATGCCACAGTCTGGGTGATTTTAGGGATAAAATGGAACCCATGCTGGTTGTCACCACGGAGCTAACAGCTGTTCGGGTACTGTGAACCGCATGTAACACAGAAAACGAACTTTCCACAAACTTTAGAATTGAAGATCATTGATGACACAGAACGCTGATGAGAACTGTGTTTTGATATATTTGTTTCGTTCTTCTTGCTCAGCCTTGAGAGAGCAAACAGGAAGTTACCAGCGCAGAAGTCAAGCGTTGAATGAAGCTGTCAAGGTCATGCGGGGATTGTTGGTCGGGATGCAGGCCGCCTTCGCTGTACAGGATAATGTACATGATTCTCAGGCCCATCTTTTCAAACGCATTACCCCGGATAGTCATAGAAAGACGTCAGCTTTAAACGCAAGCATACATAATTATGCATCAAAAAATAAGAATGGTATATTGATAGAACGTTTGAATAAATGACATCATACAGTAAAAGTAATTTTTTTTATTTAATTTTTTTATTTTTTTAAAGGGGCTTATTGTCCGTCAGGTCTTAATTGCCTATATTGGACATGAATTGGTTTATACGATTCGAGTTTTACGCCCTCACGGCTTTTAGATGTTTGCGTGTTTAGGTGGTATCAGCCATCTGCACTTATGGTAGAATGACCAAGATCTTTAACGTGCCATTGTGGTGACACGGGGGTGGGAGATGGATACCGTCTCTGGGTCAGGACATAAAGTTGACCCGTGTCCGTCCCGGCCCGGATTTGAACCAGCGACCTCTCGATCACAAGTCCTGTGCTCTACCATCTGAGCTACCCGGGCCCCCCCATCATACAGTATTCACTCGACCATTAATAAAGGGGAAGAGCAGATAAATGATATTGATTTTGATTCCTCATTCGTATTCATCTGTTCGTCTCCTTTTAAAACTAATATGTTGATGTAACATAGTGAATGCCTTGTGCTGTCAATTGTTATTTGTGTATGTGTCTTTCTGTCTGCATGTTCTACTTCCGTGTATGTGCCTATCCCTGCCCCTAACACCCCCACCCCCCCCCCCCAACACCCTACCGACCACCCCTTCCACCTCGCTCTCTTCATGTCACAGAACTCGGATGACTCCATTTCCCTTACCGCAGCTATATTGATTGAAGCAGACGGAATCTCGACACCACAGCTGTCGTTGCGACGAGATCTGATCTGTTTTCCTCCCTCCCTTTCCCTCCCCTCCTATCTCCATCTCCTACCCCCCCTCCATCTTCCCATCACTCCCTCATCCCCTCTCTCCCCCTCTCCCCCCCCCCTTTGCAATGCCCTTTTCCTTATCTCCCTCCTGTGCTCAATTTTATTGGGATTCGGGCAATATCCATGCTGTCGACGTTTTTGCTTTATTTCTCTTACTCTATTCTATTTTTTATTTTTTGTACATCTGCTTTTATGTCCAATATGGTGTAATAACGCGACAGATATTTTGTGAGCTGGGTATTAAGTTAAAGTGCCCCCCGGGGCCAAGAAATTGGTCTCCCTGCGACGACTTGGCGTACGACAGTGGTATTTTGGTGTCTGTGAAAAAGATACTGTCTATCGTTGATTTATTACGGTGCAAGAATATCGGAAGTGTGTAAGTCTTGTGAAGTTCTCCCCCTACTACAGTTATGATATACCGTGCGGAGCACAAGGAAGGCTCAGAGGTTACGAGTCGGACTAAGGATTACAGGGCCGGACTAGGGGGGGGGGGGGGGTTACAGGGGTTGTGCAACCCCCCCCCCCCCCTGGCTTAAGCATGTACCTCCCAAACGCATTTTTTTTGGGGGGGGAGGGGGTTGCATCTGGATCATCATGAAATCCGAGGTAAAATCGCACCTCTCACCCCCTCTAATTTTGTTTAACCTTTTCCGTTCAAGGAGAGGCTTCCTTTCCCTCCAGAAACATCAAAAAACGTTCAGCTTCAAGGGGGCTTCGCCCCCTGGACCCCCACCAGTGAAGCCCCCTGGACCCCCACCAGTGAAGCCCCCTGGACCCCCACCAGTGAAGCCCCCTGGACCCCCACCAAGGGGCTTCGCCTCCTGGACCCCCATCTGTAACCCCCCCCCCAGTACTTACCTAGTCCGGTCCTGGATTAGGTATGAGACGAAAGGCAAACTACTTGGAATGTCATTTTGTGGTACGGCTATCCCGTGCGTGCATCTGTCTGTTGGGATGTGTGTCTGTTTCATGACAATGTTAATCTTTTTGTTCTTCTTTTTCTTCTGTTTCCCTTTTCATGGAGCCATATTTGCTTTCAGCAAAACATAAAATCTGTTGTCGCAAAAATAGCAGAAAAAAGTAAGCCAAGAAGTCAAATAATAACAACATTTCTGACTGTGTCAGTTGGATTTCAGAGTGCAAAAAAGCTGCATAAGATCGAAATATGCTGATCATGAGTTATTTGGAACAAACAGCCTGTGTACATTACTGTAAAAATGGCTTTCACTGTCTCCGCTGACAAGTCGTTTGCATACCCGCCCATAGCAGACCGCCTGACCATTATTCATTTCTGATCTCCATTCCGTGCAGACAGCCAGTGAGACGGATGAAATCCGGTTTTTATTAAAACAGCTTTCCGACCCATTCATTTCTTCTCCTGCCCAAGCTACACGCAGGGTTGCTGCTAGGTTTGACATTCTCTGTCATATTTGCCAAAATGGCCCTAACAGGTTTTGGCAACTTTCCGCAACTTCAGCTTTGGCAAGCTTTCAGCACTCCTTGGCATCAACTCTTCGCAACCGACGGTAATTCTGCCAAAATTACCGCACATTTTTCGGCGATTCCAAATAAGTTTCCGCGTTTCGACGAACGACATGTCCCTGTACAAGTTAGAAGGTCTCAGTACCAATGTCAGACGCGGAGACAGGCCATAAGGAATGTTAGTGTAGGATGTCCCAGCTTATCTGTTCCATTGTGACATCGATTAGCGATAAACGTGTTGGGATCAAGGGAGCAGTTCATTTATTGATTTTCCATTACTAACACTGGAATATAACACTTAGGGTAATTCGGAGTTTGAAGATCTAAGGTTACAACCGCAATTTTAAGTAGGCGCACGCGCGCCACGCATTCCCGGCTCCCTCTGCCACCCCCCCCCCCTCCACACGTGCACCACGCACACATACACACGTACACACACATATATATATGCATATATGTGCGCGCGCACACAGAGATATGTAATATACACACACTGAGATAACCCCACTGACGGATCAAAGACGCTCTTTGAAATGCATGCCTTTGGCTAGAATGATTACGATGCGGTCACTGAGTCAACAAGCGCTCATCACGTAGAGCTCGGAGGTAAATAAATCTCACAAGCACGTGCAGCAGGAAGCGCACTGACCTGATCACTGTCGTTAAGGAATGATGGAATACATTTTAATGGTTGCTTTGATGGCCAGGAACTCAGCTTTACGATGCCATATGTTATTGGCAAAAACAGGAAACTAACTTACTGGCGTGTTTGCAAAAGACAAAAAAACAAAAACAAAAAAACGCAGTTATGTTCTTGGTTGACTGCAAAGAACACAGGTTGGAAGTTCAATGGTTGATGTTGCTGCCGGTGATTCCCCCCAGCATCTTCTTCTATTAGTTTGGCCACTCAGGAGCTTATACTGACGTACTTTAAAGACACACTCCTTCTCGTTAAAAAGAAAAAGAAGTTCGGCTCACCGTCTCAGATCTGGCTTAGGCTTTTGCATGGAGTAAAAATTGACGGGAGCAGTGGCGTGGTGGTAAGACGTCGGCCTCCTAATCGGGAGATCGTGAGTTCAAATCCCTGTCGCTGCCGCCTGGTGGGTTAAGAGTGGAGAGTTTTCCAATCTCCCAGGTCAACTTATGTGCAGACCTGCTAGTGACTTAACCCCCTTCATGTGTACACGCAAGCACAAGACCAAGTGCGCACGGAAAAGATCCTGTAATCCATGTCAGAGTTCGGTGGGTTATATAAACACGAAAATACCCAGCATGCCTCCCCCGAAATCGGCGTATGGTGCCTGAATGGCGGGGTAAAAACGGTCATACACGTACAAATCCACTCGTGCTAAAAACATGAGTGAACGTGGGAGTCTAAGCCCATGAACGAAGAAGAAGACAGAAGAAGCATGGAGTAAGACCATCCCTCCACTTGGTCACATACCAACAGCCTTGGGGCTCCTTGTCTACCGTGGACATTATTTTGTGAACTCATATTATAAATGCAACCAGTGTTTGTTTTCCAGAAATTGATTCATCAACATAATTCAACTCACGACGGCATGATTGTAGTCAGGGCGTTGAGATTTGGTATGTGACCAAGTGGAGAGATGATCGTATCCAATGTAAAAGCCTGACCCGATCTGAGATGGTGAGCCGAACTTGTTCAACGAGAAGGCGTGTGCCTTTCGTTTTCTTATCGCAGAAACCATCTTGCAAATCGCCATATGTTAGTCTAGGTCTTAACATGCGCATGATATCATGTCATACCATTCTTCCATTTGGGCAACATACCAACACTATTTGGCCTGGCTGCTTATTGCTGGGAATATGTTTGCTGAAATGATTTTGAGACATCTTTGTCAGTCTGCACAATTAATTCAAAAATAGAGCAAAATGTCGTATTCTTTCTCACTATTCTTCTTGTCTGTGTTGATCGTAACTGAAGTAGAATGACTGAGCAAAAGTCGGCGTGCATAAGCACTCGATGCATGGGGTATTTTCGCAACCCACAGCAGAACATAAAAGCATGACTTCTGAAAGTGGGATCGTTACTTCATGTACGTGTTTGTAAGCTGGTATTATAATTTAAGCTTTGTAATGCAGTTTTAACCATTAAACACGATCGTTACTGGTGTAATCTCTTCATTGTCCATGGCACGCAAGGCAAAACATGCGATTCAAATGCTATAGAAAGAGGGTTTTTTTCCTTAGCATTATTATTGGATACACTGAGGAAGACTTCACTGAGGTTTTCGCGAAAGTAAACACCTCATCTTACCACAAGCACTTTAGACAATTAGAAGTCCTTGGGGTCAAAGCCCCCCCCCCCAACCCCCTTCTCATCCTCCCCTTCCCCAATTTTCTCCTCCGCCCCTTAACCCCGGCCTCCCCCTTTACCGACCCCCCTCCCCCTTATTCAAGGTACTCCGTCAAGAAAGAATCGAGACGATCTGTTAGGCGTTTTACGATGCCAGCCTCAGTCTCACCACATTTGTTGAATCATGTAGCCACAAAAAACTACTGAAACTGTCAAACTTTGAGACAAGCGTGGCTTAATGGCCGAAAATAATGACACAGAACTCTCTCCTCGGAGACAGCAACTTGCACTTACGGAGCGCGTGCATAGAGTAGTGGTTGATGACTCCTGGGTTCTGCCGTGGTCTCTTAAAACGTCTCTTTCACTCGGTTCGCAGCTCATTTGCTCGTCCTCGATGGGGTACTTTACACTTTTCGTTGAAAGTTCCCCCTTAGAAGCTTTAAAGGTGCACTCCTTCCAGTGTAAAGCATTATGTACATCCCCAGAGACCGGTCCCTGGAGAGGAGCATCCATTTACTCAAACAAACACAAGAACAATTTACAATCTTCTTCTTGTCTTCTTCTTGTCGTTCGCTGTTAGATCGTCAGTCCGGACTGCAGGGCGAAACGTGCTGTCCCCTCCAAGTCCTCTTTGGGGCCGTATAGCTTCTTTTGTTGCGCTGTCTCCTCTGGCCAGATGGTGTCACTCAGAGCACTGTGGTATGGACAAGCCTGCAGGATGTGCTCTGCTGTCTGATTCTTGCCACACGGACATAGGGGGGAGGGAACCAGCTTCAGCTTTGTGGCCATATGATTGACAATCTGACTACTTTCTGTGCAGACTGGGATGTTTTGCTGAATTAAATTCATTGGGCAGATTGACGCAGGTGTCATTTGCGAATGACAGTTGGCACGTTTGTTCGACATGGATGTAGGTACGAGTGTGCATTATAAAAAGAGTAGTTTTTTTCTCGCCTTTCGTTGTTATGTGTTCGTTTGTTCCGAGGGGGTTGGTACCCCCCGCGGGTTAGGGGGAAGAATTTACCCGATGCTCCCCAGCATGTCGTAAGAGGCGACTAACGGATTCTGTTTCTCCTTTTACCCTTGTTAAGTGTTTCTTGTATAGAATATAGTCAATTTTTGTAAAGATTTTAGTCAAGCAGTATGTAAGAAATGTTAAGTCCTTTGTACTGGAAACCTGCATTCTCCCAGTAAGGTAATATATTGTACTACGTTGCAAGCCCCTGGAGCAAATGTTTGATTAGTGCTTTTGTGAACAATAAACAATTGACAAGTGGCTCTATCCCATCTCCCTCCTTTCCCCGTCGCGATATAACCTTCGTGGTTGAAAACGACGTTAAACACCAAATAAAGAAAGAGGGGGTTGGTGCTTTCCGTCCTACAGCAAGAAGTAACGCCTTTTTCTTGCCCTCCTAGAATAGTCTTCAATGTACCAGCTGAGGGCAAATTTACAAATTCGTTAAGAAAACCTTGTACTCATTACGATTATGGTTACAAGTAAGCATCTCCTTACATCTGTACAAGTTTGCAGCCCTTCATGCGCGACTGGAAAAGCACAGCTGTGAGAACTGTAAATTTCACAGGTGTATTACACATTTTACAGGTATAACAGATGCTTCTTGCTCTTCTTCTTTTAAAAATACATAAGGAATTGATCGTGCAGAATTGTGAAAGACGATGTTCGTGTTGCAAATGAGAAAACCACTTTGGTTTTCTATTCAAACAGGAAGATAAAAGGAAAGTCAGAAGGTACAAAAACAAAACCACGAAAATCGGTAATTGCATGCCGAAGTCCATTTAACCACAAAGTATGACGTCAGGGAGGAAAAACTACAACAACAACAGCCAACAACAGCCACAGAGTTGCAGCGGTTGTACCTATAATAATGACGACAGTAACAACAACTATATTATACTTTAAAAAAAATGCTAATGTCAACTATAGGACGTTGCCATACATCACGTAATGTTCTTACGCCATCGAGTGTAATCTCAAAAGACCTCTGAAAGTGTTGCAGCGTTAATAATGATAATAATAATAATGATAATAAAACAGTCTTTTATAGCGCTGTTCACAGCCAAATGGCAGTCTCATGGCGCTTTACATTGGACATTAAAATTCAACATTTTACATATAAAAAGTTTCCTCGTAAGAAATAAAATACAAGCATTAATAACTTACATTTCACAGACAACGACCACTTATATGACAAAATATCAAAAGTCCTCTAATATTTATTCGATGACGTAAGAGCATTATACGTCATCCGTTCGTGACTTGACTCTCTTGTTCGTCACTGCCGCGTGCCTTGCGTGTCAGAGCGTGTGAGCACAGCGGCGACTGCTGAGAGTACCGCAAAGAAGACATAACGTGACGACAAAGACTTCGTGACCCAGCCGACAAAATATACAATAGGATGAAAGTACACATCGCGTGAATACAGACCTCGCCAGCCAAAAGACCGGAAAGCAGGTAGGGTACGTGGGAGCAGCAGCGCTGCTAAAGAAATCACTGGAAGATCCAAGAGAGACAGATTCTGTGAGAGGTTTCGAAAAGTACGGTTGTGTCCAAGAACGAAATACTACAATAGAGTGGAAGTAAATATTTCGTAAATGTAGACCTTGCCAGCCAAACGACCGGGAAGCATGCAGAATAGTGGTGTTGTCAAAGAATATCGCTAGAAATCCGCGGACTCATTCGAGAGACATACTCATAGTTATAAGGTTTCCAACCGAGCTGTTGTCCGATAACGAAAGTGAAGACCGCAATTGTAAATCAAGTGAAATCTGCGAGACGATACTCTTCAGCTTTGACCATGTCTTAACGTTTAACAAATTAGATTGTAATTCAATCTACTTCGGTTTGATTTAATTCAATCTGAAATAGATTCTGTGACGGGTCAAATAGCCCAAACTCAATAAAAACAAAAATCACCAGTCTTCAATAAAAATCACCAGCCTTCAATTGTCGACGAACACCACCCACATGGCCCATTGAACACCACCCACAATGGCCCATTGAACACCTGCTGGCGAGGCGAATTGACACACACGGAACAAGACTCTGCCAGCCAAAAGTGTAAATGTACTTGGACGACGCTTTTATTAAAATTATTTTCGAAAAGCGACTTTTTCGATATTCCACCCCAACAATCTGTGGCATTTGGACTTACGCCGTCTGCTCCTGTGCCGGGCATTCTCACATGATGCTTCTTTTCGTGGCCATCCGAGACAACTGTTCTCATCGAAATCTCCTAGTCACTGGTTTCTTCTGTCACCCTTTGGCCTTTCCTCGTCTCGTGACAGCGTTCACGTCGCGACGCACGTGAGCTTCGGTTGGTTTGGTCCGAGGTCGGTGTACTTGAGAGGATCGATTATTTGTACAATAAGTAAGATAGATGGTGCATCGCGTACATAAAGTAAAACACGTACGCTGACAAACAGCTTAACATGCAGAAAGAAATCAGCCAGGCTAAAAAAGGATGCAAACGCGAAAAGATACAAACTGACACTAGATAGTCACCCCGCGTAAGCAAATACGAATGTAACCCCCCCTGCTCACTCCTCTGTCTTTCTCTGATTTTGTCTCAGTCTTTGCCTCTGCCTTACACACACACGCACGTGCACACATACACACACACACACACACACACGCAAGCACACACATGCACGCACGCATACACACACATATGCACGCGCACGCACGCACACACATACACACACACACACACACACACATACAAACACACACCACCCCAACCCCTCCCCCCACACCTACACATACACACTGAAAACTAAGAATGACACGCCCACCCCACCCCACCTTCCCCCCATACACACATACTCGCTGAAATACAAGAATGACCGTGAAGCACCCCTACTGAAAAAGTACACAACCCAACACGTACTCTGACCCGGGCCTGACACCAAGGTTTTGTTATAAGATTGAGCGACCAGACAGCCTGTGTCATCTCATCGCAGTTACGAGCCGTGACTGATGAAACACCTCCACGCTCTCTATGTCTATGGTTAATCACCTACAACTCGGCGGCTGTTTTCACACGTGTCGGGCTCAGACTGTGTTAGCATTGCACACAATAGGAGTAGACTTTAGCGAGTGTTGTTACATGCCAATCTTCGCGCTACAACCACTTAGTAAGAAAGTGGTGCATGCCCTCATGACTATATATAACAACAAGACCATCCTCATTCTATATTATCATAAGCCTGATGATAAGGATCGAGCTGTTTTGTTTAAGCTTTCATGCATGGTTAACTTAACTTGTAGTAGCCATTCACCATCTGGTTTACAAGAATATGTTTTTCCTTGTTACTGATTGTATATGAGTACCCTCAAACAATACTTCCTTGTCGCTGCTTGTGCAATGCGGACTTCATGGCAGCCACCGATCTGACGATATGACGGCCATAAATATCGAACGCAGAAGAAGAAAAAGCTGCTTGTGTCTTCGCCTTCTTCGTCCGTGGGCTTTAACGCTCATTTTTATTTTTTTATTTTTTTATTTTATTTTTTTTTTTTAAACACGAAGCGGCATTTTGCGTG
>NC_090250.1:44610929-44678429 GCF_037325665.1 Littorina saxatilis
AAAAACCCTGATCTCTGTTCCTCCTTCCCACCCCTCAATACTCTCTCACGCCGAGCTTTTTCTTCTTCATTGTATTATTTTTCCAGTTATGTATTTACTTACCTATTCAGCCACAAATATAACAATATTCCACATAAAAAATTAAAAAAAAATAAGCCTACAAAACCGCTCCAGTCCAACCATATTCCGCGTACACAATCTTCACTTCCATCCCCATTTTGAAAACATCGCAACAGACTTCCAGATATGATTATAACACGACCATATGTGTTCTCTGGTTGCATGTTTGTTCAGTGTCTTGTCCCCACATAAAGCATATTAACTCTACCTGTCCTAAAGCCAGTTGCAGTTCTAAGAGGACGTTAAAACTAGTTATCATCATCACACACACACACACACACACACACACACACACACACACACACACACACACACACACACACACACACACACACATATATATGAAAAATCCCATGTATGTTTTATGATTGTTGTTTTGGTCTGAATACAATTTGGAATCTTACTACACTCATAGACCTATATTAATACAGGTCCCTGCTACAGTACTCTTGTTGATTTTACATTTAAGTTGTTGTCAGAAGTATTTTGTTCGTCGGTTCGTGTCTGGTGCGTGTGGTTTGAATGCCGCCCTGACAAAATTAATGTCTTTTAAAAACACATTCACGGTAACATCTTCGACGCAGACACAGACAGTTAGGAAGGGCTCCTAATATGGACCACTTTTTGTTTCATGCTGATAACTAGCTTGTTTTCTTGCGAAGAAGTTTTATTTTGTGTTTGGTAGTCCTTCTCTCTTAGGTTGGCCGTTAGGCCTAATTAGAGTGAAATAGCTTTGATAGACATTCAGCAAAAATTAAATACATACAAAATCACAAATGGTACATATTAGGAGCCTGGGCGCCTAATATGGACCAGTGAAGCGGCCTTCACGAATCACTGTAAAAAAAAAGCCCCCTATACTTCAAAATAGCATGATACAACTTAGTGTACAAGTCAGACTAATTCAAATATGCTTTAGATTGATCTGTTTCGGGTTGATGAGAGCATTATTTGAAGAACACCAGGAAACTAAAGAAGCTTTTCAAAAACAGAGTGAAAATAAGTAAAATTATCAACTTGCACGAAAAGAAGACTTGTTATTTTTTTTTAAACTGATCTCGAGGGCTAGTAATAGGTTATTTCCAGCAAGCTTCTTAATGAATTAATAAAAAAAAGCCTTTAGCTTCTTTTTCTTCGATTTGTTGAAGGTGGTCCATATTTTAGGGGACTCGCACATACTTTGAGATTTTGCTATTGATTTTTTGTTTGAAGTAGAAACTTGGGGTCAACACTGCTAAAATGTAACAAATGCGGCCTTAGCTGTCATAGCAATTTTTGTGTGAAAGCTTTGGCTGTGAACAGAAACGAGTCCGTTTTAGGCAGCACATTTAGAGTGAACGCTGCCAAAAGTGAAAAAAAGAGAAAAAGCCTAACAGTTTTGAGATTTGTGTTTCTGCAACTGTTTTGACATGTGCAAGTTATCCAGAGAGGGTGAATACAGCGATGACTTTGTCCGCACGTCGCTGGGCATATCAGCGCAGTTCAACGTTGCCAGAGACCAAAGAAGCGCTTTACTCAGGTCGCAGCGCGCGTCGGCTCACTGGAGGAATGTTTGAAAACTATCTGTGCTCGACTGCCAGCAGACCACACGCACATTACACCCACTAAAGTTTGGACTTGTACTGGCAGAGAGCGAATGCAAATTCTTGTAGGCATACACAGACGCAACATAGCATATACAGACAATAACACCCACAACACTTCAACAGCATATGAAAGGAATAACAAGTCGCGTAAGGCGAAAATACAACATTTAGTCAAGTAGCTGTCGAACTCACAGAATGAACGCAATGCCATTTTTCAGCAAGACCGTATACTCGTAGCATCGTCAGTCCACCTCTCATGGCAAAGGCAGTGAAATTGACAAGAAGAGCGGGGTAGAAGTTGCGCTAAGAAGGATAGCACGCTTTTCTGTACCTCTCTTTGTTTTAAGTTTCTGAGCGTGATTTTAATCCAAACATATCATATCTATATGTTTTTGGAATCAGGAACCGACAAGGAATAAGATGAAAGTGTTTTTAAATTGATTTGGACAATTTAATTTTGATAATAATTTTTATATATTTAATTTTCAGAGCTTGATTTTAATCCAAATATAACATATTTATATGTTTTTGGAATCAGAAAATGATGGAAAATAACATGAACGTAAATTTGGATCGTTTTATAAATTTTTATTTTTTTTTACAATTTTCAGATTTTTAATGACCAAAGTCATTAATCAATTTTTAAGCCACCAAGCTGAAATGCAATACCGAAGTCCGGGCTTCGTCGAAGATTACTTGACCAAAATTTCAACCAATTTGGTTGAAAAATGAGAGCGTGACAGTGCCGCCTCAACTTTCACGAAAAGCCGGATATGACGTCATAAAAGACATTTATAAAAAAAATGAAAAAAAACGTATGGGGATTTCATACCCAGGAACTCTCATGTCAAATTTCATAAAGATCGGTCCAGTAGTTTAATCTGAATCACTCTACACACACACAGACACACACACACACACACACACACACACACACACACACACACACACACACACGCACGCACGCACATACACCACGACCCTCGTCTCGATTCCCCCTCTACGTCAAAACATTTAGTCAAAACTTGACTAAATGTAAAAATAAATCCGCAAATCGCGCACAATACACCAGTTAGAAAAACAAGGAGTACCAAAGCGGCGTGCAGAAACTAAACTGACTCAGAGACTGAGAAGAAACATTTATCACACGATGTGGATAGCAAACATTAAAATAAAACAGATAAGTCAAGCAAAAAATAAACACAAATATCGAAAACACAATAAACAAAGGTAAAGAAAACAAGTCGCGTAAGGCGAAAATACAACATTAATTTTAGTCAAGTAGCTGTCGAACTCACAGAATGAAACTGAACGCAATGCAACGCAGCAAGACCGCATTCTCGTAGCATCGTCAGTCACCCGCTCACGGCAAAGACAGTGAAATTGACAAGAAGAGCGGGGTAGCAGTTGCGCTCAGAAGGATAGCACGCTTTTCTGTACCTCTCTTTGTTTTAACTTTCTGAGCGTGTTTTTAATCCAAACATATCATATCTATATGTTTTTGGAATCAGGAACCGACAAGGAATAAGATGAAAGTGTTTTTAAATTGATTTCGAAAATGTAATTTTCATATTAATTTTTATATATTTAATTTTCAGAGCTTGTTTTTAATCCAAATATAACATATTTATATGTTTTTGGAATCAGCAAATGATGGAGAATAAGATGAATGTAAATTTGGATCGTTTTTAAAAAAAAATATTTTTTTTACAATTTTCAGATTTTTAATGACCAAAGTCATTAATTAATTTTTAAGCCACCAAGCTGAAATGCAATACCGAAGTCCGGGCTTCGTCGAACATTACTTGATCAAAATTTCAACCAATTTGGTTGAAAAATGAGGGCGTGACAGTGCCGCCTCAACTTTCACGAAAAGCCGGATATGACGTCATCAAAGACATTTATCAAAAAAATGAATAACGTATGGGGATATCATACCCAGGAACTCTCATGTCAAATTTCATAAAGATCGGTCCAGTAGTTTAGTCTGAATCACACACACACACACAGACAGACACACACACACACACACACACGCACATACACACACACGCACATACACCACGACCCTCGTCTCGATTCCCCCCTCTACGTTAAAACATTTGGTCAAAACTTGACTAAATGTAACAAAAAGAGATGCTTGCCGACAGTCAGTGTGTGAGTGCGTGGTTTGTGCGTCAGCGGGGTGTGTGTGTGTGTGTGTGTGTGTGCGCGCGTGCATGCGTGCGTAGGCTACGTTCTTGCGTGTGTGCGTTCGAATGAGAAAGAAGAGAGAGAGAGGATTGAAGAATGAGGTCACGCTCTCTGTCACATGAATACATATACACACACTGAAGGCTACCTCGGACACGAACACTTGCCAACAACTGTGGTTGGACATGCTTTTAAAATGGAATATTTTTTCGACATGATTTCTGGACATACGAATCCCGCTGTGTTGCCTACTGATGTTGCGAATGATGAAGGTTTTGAGTTGACTGACCTTGAGGATGTATTGCATCAGGCGTTTATCGTCTCAAATTATATCCTTGCTACTTTTCAGGACGGTCAACTAATAATAATAATAATACGAATATTTATAACGCGCACATATCTCACCAACAGGCGACTCAAGGCGCACATACACTCATTCACACACACGGAGACTTAAAGTCACTAGCACACACACACCATCAACCATTAAAATATGTACAGTTATTCAGGGTGGGATGGGGTGGGCAGTGTAGAATGCATGGATTATTTGGAAAAAAGGAATGTCTTGAGTGCAGATTTGAATGATTCGAGGGACTGTTGTTGACGGAGGGGGAGAGGTAGTGTGTTCCATTGGCTAGGTGCTTGGAAAGAAAATGAGCATTCATGGTAACTTGGATAGTCAAAGTTTTTATTTGTTTGATTCCCATCAAAGAAACAGAAATGGTAACCATTCTTCAAATGGCGCTGCAGTTTTGATGTCATCAAGTTAATTCCTTTGCAGAATTGATTGATTTTCTCAAAAGCCATTATCAATGTGTTTATCAATTAACACCTGTTCATTTCTGTCCAACTGCAATGCAAACTCAATGTGGAGGAAACAAGGATTCATTACAAACAAGTCATCCCTGTACATCAACAGATTTATGTACCTCAATCAATACTGCTGGTATGAGTGACAGGAATCTAAAAGAAACAAGTCGCGTAAGGCGAAAATACAATATTTAGTCAAGTAGCTGTCGAACTCACAGAATGAAAGTGAACGCAACGCAACGCAGCAAGACCGTATACTCGTAGCATCGTCACTCCACCGCCCGTGGCAAAGGCAGTGCACGTGGAATTGACAAGAAGAGCGGGGTATTCGTTGCGCTGAGAAGGATAGCACGCTTTTCTGTACCTCTCTTCGTTTTAACTTTCTGAGCGTGTTTTTAATCCAAACATATCATATCTATATATTTTTGGAATCAGGAACCGACAAGGAATAAGATTAAAGTGTTTTTAAATTGATTTCGAAAAAAAAATTTTGATAATAATTTTTATATATTTAATTTTCAGAGCTTGTTTTTAATCCGAATATAACATATTTATATGTTTTTGGAATCAGCAAATGATGGAAAATAAGATAAACGTAAATTTGGATCGTTTTATAAATTTTTATTTTTTTTTACAATTTTCAGATTTTTAATGACCAAAGTCATTAATTAATTTTTAAGCCACCAAGCTGAAATGCAATACCGAACCCCGGGCTTCGTCGAAGAGTACTTGACCAAAATTTCAACCAATTTGGTTGAAAAATGAGGGCGTGACAGTGCCGCCTCAACTTTCACGAAAAGCCGGATATGACGTCATCAAAGGCATTTATCAAAAAAAATGAAAAAAACGTTCGGGGATTTCATACCCAGGAACTCTCATGTCAAATTTCATAAAGATCGGTCCAGTAGTTTAGTCTGAATCGCTATACACACACACACACACACACACGCACATACACATACACGCACGCACATACACCACGACCCTCGTTTCGATTCCCCCTCGATGTTAAAATATTTAGTCAAAACTTGACTAAATATAAAAACAACCAAACGCAAATGTACTACTACTTCTACGACTCGTTTGAATGTAAAACAGAAATGTAACACTGTCTGTGACAATGACGGTTCTACGACTCGTTTGAATGACGGTATAGATCGAACCTTAACCCACAACTACGAAAATTTGTGTCAGACTTTTTTGAACAGGAAAATATGCCTCTGTTCAACAGTAACAAACACATGGAAGATGTTTTTGAAACTTACAGAAATGTAACACTAGCCTATCTGTGACAATGTTGCTTTTGAATTGAACCCACATTTGTTGAACAGGAGAGAATGTTCCTGTTCAACAGTGCCCAAAACACTGAATCTGACGTTTTTGAATCTTTTCTGTCATCTAACTGAATCTGACGTTTTTGAATCTTTTCTGTCATCTAACCCAATTGCTCATGACTTCATCGATCTTGAACATGCCTACTTTTCAAAGAAAGACAGACAAAGCGAAATCTGCATGTTAGCCATCTGCCTGAAATGGTCAATGCACTTTTGTAAAATTGTCACAGCTGTTATATGCACTTTTGTGAAATGGTCAGTGCTGTTGTGCACTTATGCAAAACTTGGTGCTGTGCTGTTAACATTTGAACAAAATGCATTTTGTTCAAATGTTTAGTGCAACTTGCTACTATATAATCGCTGTATGCGCTTTGTGGTAATAATGCACTTTTGTCAAAAGTTTGCGCTAAATGTTGGCACTATGCATCATTGTTGGAGCACCCTCCTGTAGTAGATGCACCTTGCATAAAAATGTACTGTGAAATGTTTCGTGTAAATTATTGTCACAATAATGTTTTGTGCGCCCCCATGTATGTGTTCTGTGCTAATAATGCACGGTTGTTGTGAAATGTCCGTACACATTTTGTGGCACTATGTAATTGTTAGTGCATCCTCCTGCGGATGCTTCGTGCTAAAATTGCACTTCCATTAAAATATTGTACGCTCATGTCAACTGGTACTATATTTTCAATTGTTTCTCTGTCAATTTCAGATGTTTGTTTCCAATTACTTCAGTATCTCCCTGTTGCAATTCCAGGTGATTCATTATGCATGTGCCAATCAGTTTGAGGTGTTTAATTCTGATTCCTGTATTTACAGTGTAAAATTAAAACTATTGTTTTCAAACATTCCTATGACACCTGGTAATGGTTCTGTGTTTTTTTGTAATTTGTATTTTGTTTTTCTGCAATAAATATTTGAAATGGATCTGAGACTGACTTACTACTTTTAGCACTCTTTTTCACCACATTCCCACGTACAGATATTGCAATATCAACTCTTCCTTTCTACCTGTTTCAAACAAGCTCTATTTTTTAATTAAAAAGTTTTTTTTTCTTGTGGCTGTTTGATCAATTATGGCAAGCATTGACTGAAATAAACAATTTATATATATCCAGCACAACATGCAATTCATTAACTTTTGACCCTAACCTTTAACACTTCCCAAAATAAATCTTTGGTGGACATTGCATCGACGCTGTTCATTTTGAATGAACATTTTTCTTGTTAGATCAGTGGTCTATGCCGGCGCATAGTTGTGTATTGACTGGATCAATCGCCAACTCGCTGCGCTCGCGGTAAGTGCTGACAACCGGAAGAAAGCTGCATTCCGAAAAAAGTCACTTCCGTTTCGCCATTTTTCGATGATGCCAGAGAAGTGAACCATGATTTCAAGATGCCCGGTGCAAATTGTTGTATGCCTGGATGCAGCGTGAGCTCACTAAGATCTTCAACGCTTATAACTTTCCATGGTATACCAAACGGAAAAGCGGATGCCGAATGGAGAGCTGCTCTTCCACAAAATCAACCGTGCTGACAAGCTTTTCAACCCGAAGAATGCGAGGATGTTCCCGACATTTCAAAGAAACATGCTTCAAATACGGTACGTAAAAAAACTAGTAATATAGCGAAAATAAGCTTTCATCTGATTGTCTGTGCTGTGTTGTTTTGCTTGTAATGCTTCAAGTGACGAAGCTCTAGTAGTATCAATCAATCAGTATGAGGCTTAGTACTTGTACTACAACTAGTACTTTTACAGCTCGCAGACAAAAAATAACACAATCGTATTCTGAATCATACATTGACAAAGGCGTAATTCTGAGCTATAATTATTAGGTAATGGGGAAAAAACCACTCTTTGTTCTTGTGATAATGTGTTTTTGAATATATTCTAGTAAACTTCTGGGTTAGAACTTAGATTTCTTTTGTTGTTTTACTCGGTCACTGAGTCAGTCTTGTTCATTCTTGACAGATTTGCAGTAGTGTGTTTTACTAATTCTTGTTTCTATTTCAATAGATCTAAATGTATAGGTCTGTTTAGTTAATTTAACTTATAATTTCGACTCAGCATTTTGAACATTTTCTTTGCATGTTTTTTTGCTGGGCCTACAGGCAAGCGAGCACTCATTCCAGGAAGTCTGCCAACCAACCATGTGCTACAGAAGTCAGTAGAAACACCAAAGACTCCAGCCAGGAAGCCCCCAGTGAGTAAAAATTGCTGTTATTTGCCCAGTATAGTATGCTATTAGTGATACTGATAGTGATAATATGCTACTTGTAACTCTTTTGTGAGTACCGGTACATGTATACTGGGTGTTTTCTCAGTTTTTGTCCGCTGTCAGTGTGAGATTTATATTGTGGTATAACCTGTTTTTCTAGTTTCATGGTTTAGCCACGACTCACTTTGAATGAGGGTCATCTGCCAGGCATTTAGCCGATTATCTGATAAGTGATATTTTTTAATTTGCTATTTATAAATTACAGTTATAGTAAACTAACACTGTCGCACAAAGTATGTGACTTTAAAAAAAGATTTGTTTGAAATCATGTGAGCTCTGTCCACTAGATGATGGAGAAGGGAATTTTTCCAGTTGAGTCTGCAACATGGATTTTTTCTCTCTCGGATAACAAATACAGTATGGTAGGTATGGTAGGAAAAATTTAGGGTTGGTGTGGCGATAACTTCTTCTTCTGCGTTCGTGGGCTGAAACTCCCATGTACACTCGTGTTTTTACGTGTATGACCGTTTTACCCCGCCATTTAGGCAGCCACACGCCGCTTTCGGAGGAAGCATGCTGGGTATTTTCGTGTTTCCATAACCCACCGAACTCTGACATGGATTACAGGATCTTTTCCGTGCGCACTTGGTCTTGTGGTTGCGTGTACAGTAGTACCTGCCATATCCGGTCACCCATTAGTCATTGCAAAGGTGACCGCAAATATCAGGTGGCCGTTCATTACAGGCCCCCTCCTCCTCCAAAAAAACCCAAAAAACACGATCAAGTTTTCATGAAGAAAAGAAAGCGATCATCCACGAGCCGCCGATTCATTGTCTCTGTTAGTTTTGCTTTCGTTTATACATCTTAATTATTTGCGTGTTTAACTCCATCGTCCTGGCTAAGCTATTGTTTCGTATGTTTCTATGTGTGTTGTTTGGATTATTATATATGTATTTGAGTGTCAGATAAACAAGTGTTTCAAACTCACATCAGCTGTGATCGATCCGGAAGTGACTGCCGTAAATGTACATGTATGCGCATGTCTGTATTTACAGTTTGCGCATGCGTAAGTATTCATGTCGTCTGCTCGTGCTGTGCCGTCTGTGCACACAACACACACACACACACACACACACACACACCACAGGCGCTCGCCCGCGAAAGTGACAAGTGGCTGTTAAGTGGCCGCTCCTGTCGAGTAAGAGGGGCACCTTAGGGCAAAAATCAGTGACCGTTGACCGCGTCAGACAGGTTAACGGCCATTAAGAGTCAATTATAGAAGGAAAACTCATTAGTCATGGGAAAGCTGGCCGCTCCGAGTAGGTTCATGCCCACGAAAGGGCCGGAAATGGAAGGGACTACTGTACACACGAAGGGGGATAAGTCACTAGCAGGTCTGCACACAAGTTGACCTGGGAGATCAGAAAAATCTCCACTCTTAACCCACCAGGCGGCCGCAGCCGGGATTCGAACCCTCGACCTTCCGAGTACGAGGCCGACGTCTTACCACCCCGCCACAGCGCCCGTCGTGTGGCGATAACAATAAAGATATGTCATAGTGACTTGACTAATTGATTTGAATTCTGCTGCAGGTCAGTCGCCCCCCACCTCCTGGTTGCCCACTACAACTTCGAGGAAATACGACAGGACACCCTTCAGCTTGCTGCACCATGGTGTCTCTTGGAGAACAGCAAGGAACAGATACAGGTGGGAATAACCGAAGCCAGCCAAGTGAAACTGTTGTCCTCTACGTTATGATTACGTACTCCAGCAGACATCAACTTGTGGTCGACGTGCGTGGGTTTTGCTCAAAATACGTAAGTATTCGTCAGTGTTTGGCTTCTCGAATTAAGTTTCAACTTAATCTCTGTCTCGAACCACAGGCGGAAGGTATCGTTCACTGGACCACTACTTACATAGAAAGACTATACTGAACGAATAAGCTTACCACACTGTCATACTGTCATACTCATAGTGATATCACTGATACATTTGTACAGGTATTAAAACATGGCTGTTTGCTGAAAAAATCGTTGTGAAAAATTGTAATGTCTCTGAAGTTTGATTCAGTCCGTCATTCATTTTGATGGGAAGTCAACCCTTGGTGAGGCTAATACTAATATTGTTTTGATCTGTATTCTGCCAGTGCCATTGCCAACTGCCATTGTTGTTCTTGTGGAGTTCTAGAACAAGCTCTGGTTTGAATGACCAGCTAAAATTAATGCTAATAGTAAATAAGTACATTATTTTTGCATTAGCGGGGTATACAAAATATTTTATTAAAAAAATACTGCATGGTTTTGCTTGATCAAATCATTTATCAGCTAACAATATGCTTTTATTTCAGTTGGACCTGACTTGAGCATGATTCCGTTGTCTCCGCAACAACAGCTTGATTGAGATACAGGCATGTCCAGTTTTCAGCAAGTGCAGGCTGAGTGTGAAGATCTGATTGCTGATCTAGACACAACATAAGCTGCTTGACACTATTCCAAGGTAAGCGAGAAGCTTTGAAAATAGTTACTTTAATTCAGTAATGCGTAATTATGTATGCAATACTCCTGCTGGTGAGTTCACTACAAACAGGTACTACATTAGAACTAGAAGAATAGGTTCCACAAGAACATTTCTGACTGTTGATGCCACTAAAACTCTCGTTACATCCTGCATTCTGTGTAGATTAGATTACAGCAAATCCCTTCTCATAGGCTGCCCTGACTCCACTCTCCAACCCTTGCAAAAAGTACAACACTCTGCAGCACTCCTCTCATGAAAGAACTTCACTGGCTTCCTGTGTCTCAACGTATTAGGTATAAAGCTGCCTGCTTCTGCTACAAGATCATCTCTGAATCGGCACCTGCCTATCTTTCGGAACTGGTCTCCCTCTACACTCCCTCTCGCACCCTTCATTCTTCTGCTGATGCTCGACTTCTCCGTCAAGGTTGCTTTAAACGCAAGGCTCATGGCTTCCGCACGTTTTCATATCATGGCCCTCAGTTATGGAATTCACTCCCCTTTCTATTACGTCACTCTCCATACATTTCATCTTTTAAGTCCAATTTGAAAACTCACTTGTTCCAACAACATTACGGATAGTTCCTTAGGCCAAACAAAAAAATAGTCTGTTTACGGTAACATCGGCCCAAAAAATAGGGTCGGTAGGTCGGGATTTTTTTTTCTCCAAAAAACATCAAATTATTTTGCCAAAAAACAAACTTTGTTTTAAAATTTTGATTTTTTTTTCCCCCCCCAAATGCCAAAAAAAAGTCTAGGGTCGCGCAAAAAAATAGGGTCGGTCGGGATACCGTAAACAGACTTTTTTTTTTGGCCTTAGCATAGAGTCTGGGGATGTGAGATGTGCATGATGTGTTGTTTGAATCTGACAGTGATTGTATGAATTTTTTATACACGTATTGTTGTCACGCGCTTTGAACTTCTGATAAGGCGCTTTATAAATGCCCGTTATTATTATTATAAGTAGATACACACTTGTAAACTTATGTTAGTTTTCACACGTGAGCATGAAGTGCCTTTATGAGGAATGTATAGTGGCTTGCAATATTGAATTTGAGGGATGTTTGCAGTTATGTAATATATTAGCACAGCTCAGTTTTCTTCAGGGTTCCGTGAGAACAGTGAAATTCTCCTTTGAGGACTGAAAAATATCTTGGATAATTGGTCTTAATTGGGGGGGGGGGGGGGGGGGGGGGGTGGGGGGGGGGGGGAGATTTAAAACATAAGTACATTCACATGTGTTTTTCATTTTCACTGTGTAAAGGTGGGGAGGTCCTTCTCTACTTGTTTCTTTGTTTTCCCATTGACATATATTTTTGTTCTTGTCTATATTTTTTACATAGGTGCTGTCCTCATCCCCAGCCGACTGTTTCCGCTGAAGCCGTGAAGGATGCTTCTTCATGTAGGCGTGGACATCTTTTTCGTCGCCGTGCAAGGCTTCCAGTTCCAGTACCATATAATTTTGTGAATACTCTGGGGACCTGTCATCAACTTTGGAAGGACGCTTTATTTTAACACTTTGTACCCCATCTATGTTGACCAAGATTTTTTAAGCCGAGACCAGCTGTGCTGCAGCAGGTCACTCAGAATTGTAGAAACTGTATCAACAGGCTAGAATCCTGGTGTTAGATCAACGTTACAGGAAGCGACTGAAGCTAACAGTCTAAGCAGGATGCGGATATGTGCCGAATGATAACAGATGCAATGTACATAGTGACTGTGTGTACCTGGGAGACAAGGAGTTAAGACCACATCTGAACTGAGGATTTAGTCTCTCCATAATCAAACGCTGAAGAAGATTTCAGAATGAACTTTGTTAGATAAATTATGGTTGTTATGATCGTCACATTTTAGGTCCCCCCCTTCCCCCCTTTTCAAACTTCCCCGCTTTTCAGACCTTACATTTTTGGATTTTCTGTTCACAACCTGTTGTACATTTACCTAGATATTAAGCAGATTTCCTCCTTTTTAAGACCAGCTTATTTTTTTTATTCTTGGAGGCCTGAAAAGGGTGTTTGGAAGGACACTGTATTTGTTTGTTCGAAATTCAGAATTCAAATAATTCTTCATCAACGAGTTATTACTGCCTCACCATAGCAGTTAGGCCAGTCTTACTAACTCTTACTTTTATTAATGTGCCGTGATGCAAAGACGTTGAGCAGTTTTCAGATGTTTATGAATCTAGGGCTTTCAAAATTTACTGACATACAATACAATACAATACAATAAAATAACTTTATTAATCTCTAAAAGAGAAATTGCATTGCTGAGCTTTTGTGTCCGTAATAATAACATACATAAAACATTCAAAAATAAACATTTGTTCTTTGTCATGCATACATTCTTGTGTTCTTATACATTTCTTCATGTTGGACTCCATGACTCCATGACATCCAAACATGAAGTTCAGTTACCCCTTTTTAACTTTGAAGGTCACATTGTGGGCGAATTTTTAGCAAAAAGTTGGAACATGGTATGACTGTTCTTGCTCACAAGGGAAGTGATTTTGTTATTTACTGATTTTCATTTTGTGTGGCCTTCTTTCACCCATTTAATCATTCATAAATGTTCATACCCAAGGGAAGTAATTCACATATATCTATGGCCAATGTTTTCACAGGGCATCTATAGTGTGGATGAACACTGTCTCCACTCAAAATAGTCCTTTGCTATTGTACATTGTGAATCAGCATTTTTGTTTTTGTCCTGTTTGAATAAAGTGCAATCATTTTACAACCTAAGTGTTAATGTTAAAGATGTTTACATAATGTGTGAAGGATGATGCATTTTAAAACTAATATTGTTAAATGTAAATTGACCTGTGACAAGTCAGCATAGTGCAATATCCAAGCATGAAACCCGCACACAATTCCCAAACAACATGCTTTCTTTTCCACAAAATTCCATCCAGTGGAAAACAATTATGTGAACGTCATAACATGGTGTTTTTTTACATTAATAATCAAGCCTTACACCAACTAAAATGGTGTTAATAGGCATTTGAGCAAGCTTTAACACCAACATAACATGGAGTTAATAGGCATTTGAGCAAGCTTTAACACCAACATAACATGGGGTTTTGCATGTTATACCAGCAATAACATGATGTTAATCACATTACAAGCAAGCTGTAACACCACCAAAACAAGCAGTTTTGCAAGTTAAGTCTACGATAACATGATGTTAATCACATTACAAGCAAGCTGTAACACCACCAAAACAAGCAGTTTTGCAAGTTAAGTCTACGATAACATGATGTTAATCACATTACAAGCAAGCTGTAACACCACCAAAACAAGCAGTTTTGCAAGTTAAGTCTACGATAACATGATGTTACTTGGCGTTAAACCAAAGCTTTAATGCCATCAAAACTTGGAATTTTTGCATGTTACAGACATGCTGTAACATGGTTTAACATGATGTTTTGACCGTCGCAAAACGCGCTGAAATTCCAGGCAATTTCGCTGCGATAACTTCAACAAAATCCAATCAAAATCTGGCGTTGTCGTGAACACCAAAATGTGATAAACCCATTGAAACTTAAGTTTTGTTGGGATTTTGAGTAGTTTTGTAAGATACAAAACGCCACTTTTCGCCCAGTGTGTGTGTGAATGAGTTTGTGTGTATGTTTGTGTGTGTATGAGTGTGTATATGTGTTTGTTTGTAAAGGTGTGTGTGTCCGTCTGTCTATGTGCGTATTTGTTTGTTTGTTTCCATAATTATCAGGGCGGTGCTGCTTTGAGATATAACATGCGCCACACAAAAGGCAGAAGTCGCAGCACAGGCTTCATGTCTCACCCAGTCACATTATTCTGACACCGGACCAACCAGTCCTAGCATGCACTAACCCCATAATGCCAGCCGCCAGGCGGAGCACCCACTAGATTGCCAATTTTAAAGTCAAACAAGAAATTCCTCCGAGGTAGGAAAACCACCCCCGTCCTTACCATTCTCACTGCCACCAACTGAGAAGGTTATTTCCCTTTGACCATTAATATGTCCCTCTATAAGTCCTTGTAGAATCTTAATCCACCAATAACTCCCTAACCGTGTGTTTGACTGGTCCCAATTTTTGCAAGGACCGTCTCAGGAATGTATAGAACCTGTTCACCAAGTTTGGTGACGATCGGTCCGTTCATTCTTGAGATCTATGTGCGAACACAAACACACAAACAAACAAACACATCGACCGAATCCTATACACACCCCTATACCGGGGGTGTAACAAACAAACCCGGCCTGGGTTCTAACCCACGACCTCCCGATCACGGGGCGGACGCCTTACCACTAGGCCAACCGTGTATGTGCGTATGTGTGTGTGTATTGTGTGTATCAGATTTGTGTGAGTCAATGTGTGTGTGTGTGTGTGTGTGTTTGTGTGGGTGTGTGTCTGTTTGCATAAGAGATAAAGAGAGAGAGAAAGAGAGAGAGAGAGAGTGGGTGGGTTGGTTTGTGTTTGTGCGTGTGTGTGTGTATGTGTGTTTGTTTGTAAAGGTGTGTATGTCCGTCTGTCTATATGTGCGTATGGGGGTGTGTTTTGTGTGTACAGTGAAGTGTGTGTGAGAGAGTGAGTGAGTGCGTGTGAGTGAGTGTGTATGTGTGTACGTGTGTAACTTGGGTGTGTGTTCGTGTGTGTGTGTGTGTTTGAGAGAGAGAGAGAGAGAGAGAGAGAGAGAGAGAGAGAGAGAGAGAGAGAGAGGTTTGTCTTTCGCTGGGGTATGCAGTGCCTTGGCGTTGCACATCTACTTAATTGAATAAACTTGTTTAAACAAATATGCGGACTTCATGGCAGCCACCGATCTGACGATATGACGGCCATAAATATCGAACGCAGAAGAAGAAGAAGCTGCTTGTGTCTTCGCCTTCTTCGTCCGTGGGCTTTAACGCTCATTTTTATTTATCCCAGCGAAGCTGGAGGTATCCCGTGAACGCTATACTGTAATCGATTTGAGAAATGTGCACACCGAATAATACATGATAAAGAAGGATTCGTTGTGCCCGGCTACGTGCTACAGTTGGAGATGGAAGTTCACCAAAAATGGGGACCATACTAACAAAAATACGGTGGGTAAAATAGGCGCCCCCATTTTTTCAGCAAACGCCACCCCAGGCCGCTTTGGACGGGTAGAAATTCCGTAGTTTCCAAGTCTATGGATAAAGCTCGCGTTAGAAGAATACGTCACGGTCGAAAGTCTTTGACGTCAATTAATGCATCATGACGTCATGCCTCCCTGTAGTCTTTCTCTCTCGCGCAGTGTGTGTGTTTGTGTTCATTTTGTGCACATGTGTTAGTGTTACTGTGAGTGTGTGTGTGTGTATTTGTGTGTGTATGTGTGTGTGCGCGCACGCGTGCATGAGTCTGTACTCGTATGTGTGTGGTGTGTGTGTATTTGTCTGTGTGTGTGTGTGTGTGTGTGTGCGTGCGCACGCGTGCATGAGTCTGTACTCGTGTGTGTGTAAGTGTGTGTGTGGGCATAAGTGTATGTGTATGCGTGTATGTGTGTTTGTTTGTAAAGGTGTGCATGTCCGTCCGTCCATATGTGCGTATGGGTGTGTGTTTTGTGTGTATGAAGTTTTTTGTTAGAGAGTGAGTGAGTGCGTGTGAGTGAGTGTGTGTGTGTGTGTGACTTGGTGTGTGTGTGTGTGTTTGAGAGAGAGAGAGTGTGTGGGTGTGTATGTGTGAATGTGTGTGTGCATGAGTTTGTGTGTATGTTTGTGTGTGTATGAGTGTGTATATGTGTTTGATTGTTTGTATTGATGTGTGTGTCCGACTGTCTATGTGCGTATTTGTTTGTTTGTTTGCTCAACGCCCAGCCGACCACGAAGGGCCATATCAGGGCGGTGCTGCTTTGACATATAACGTGCGCCACACACAAGACAGAAGTCGCAGCACAGGCTTCATGTCTCAGCTCACCCAGTCACATTATTCTGACACCGGACCAACCAGTCCTAGCACTAACCCCATAATGCCAGACGCCAGGCGGAGCAGCCACTAGATTGCCAATTTTAAAGTCTTAGGTATGACCCGGCCTGGGTTCTAACCCACGACCTCCCGATCACGGGGCGGACGCCTTACCACTAGGCCAACCGTGTATGTGCGTATGAGTGTGTGTATTGTGTGTATGAGATTTGTGTGAGTCAATGTGTGTGTGTGTGTCTGTGGGTGTGTGCGTGCGTACATGCGTGCGTATGTACATGTGTGTGTGTGTGTGTTTGTAGGGTTGGTTTGTGTTTGTGCGTGTGCGTAAGTGTATGTGTGTGTGTATGTGTGTTTGTTTGTAAAGGTGTGTATGTCCGTCTGTCTATATGTGCGTATGGGGGTGTGTTTTGTGTGTACAGTGAAGTGTGTGTGAGAGAGTGAGTGAGTGCGTGTGAGTGAGTGTGTATGTGTGTACGTGTGTAACTTGGGTGTGTGTGTGTGTATGTGTGTGTGTGTTCGTGTGTGTGTGTGTTTGAGAGAGAGAGAGAGAGAGAGAGAGAGAGAGAGAGAGAGAGAGAGAGAGAGAGAGAGAGAGAGAGAGAGAGAGAGAGAGAGAGAGGTTTGTCTTTCGCTGGGGTATGCAGTGCCTTGGCGTTGCACATCTACTTAATTTATTTATTTATTTATTTTTAAACACGAAGGGGCTTTTTGCGTGTATGACCGTTTTTCCCGCGCCATTGAGGTAGGCACACTCCCTGGGAGGGGAGGAGGAGGGGGCATGCCGGCTAGGTTTTGGTTTGTTTCCATCACAAGAGCAGAAAACAAGATCTACAATCTGGATTTTGACAGGTTGTTGTTGTAGATGTCGTTTCCTAATTAACTCAGTAGTAGTGACGTCATCGTTGTTTACTTCGCTGTCAGTCGCGTCATATGTCATCAGGGGGGAAACTCCTCAGCTGTGCACTTCAAACAGCTTATGTGAAAGCAAAAATATGATCATGACCGTGAAATTAACCCGTTTTGCACTGAATGCTGCCGGAACCAGGCTGTTGCGCCTCTGATCTGTGACAATCGGAAGAAAGTCTCACACACGTGCTGGGACCATAAGAAAACGAATGTCTCTATTTCATCGTGGAATCGTGTTGACATTTCTTCATCTCCTTCCTTCCGAGGTCGAGGCGATGTGATGAGCGTGTTTGATGTACGTATTAGTTGTGATACTGTGGAATCCTCCTTTTAAGACCTAAGAAGAAGAAGACAATCAGAGACTGAAAACCATGTCTCAAAAGGGACTCGGATGACATCTTAAAATAGTAATGAAATTGTGAACCGCAAGCCTGAAAACCAGGGTCTTACAAGGAGGCAGGCCTTAAACGGAGATTCTGAAACAGAGGGGTCCCACTGTACTCGTTAACCGGCACGGTTGGCCTAGTGGTAAGGCGTCCGCCCCGTGATCGGGAGGTCGTGGGTTCGAACCCCGGCCGGGTCATACCTAAGACTTTAAAATTGGCAATCTAGTGGCTGCTCCGCCTGGCGTCTGGCATTATGGGGTTAGTGCTAGGACTGGTTGGTCCGGTGTCAGAATAATGTGACTGGGTGAGACATGAAGCCTGTGCTGCGACTTCTGTCTTGTGTGTGGCGCACGTTATATGTCAAAGCAGCACCGCCCTGATATGGCCCTTCGTGGTCGGCTGGGCGTTAAGCAAACAAACAAACAAACAAACAAACTGTACTCGCTGTATTGACATGTTAAGCCTGTTTTTATACTTACCCAGCGTCTTGTTAAGCACGGTCTCATCCCCATTTTGCTGCTGCTGGGTACAGAATGCGGTGTAGCAAAATATCTTGTTATACTGATGTTGTGTTTTTGCACCCAGCATCAGCAGTGGAAGTTGAGAATGCCATTATAAGGCGAAGGGGTGCTAGGTACAACGAAGCCGGCGTAAGGTTGGTAGTATAGCTATTTGCTGGCATCGGTATCATTTTGCTGGGGAAAAAACAAAATCCAGCGTAACATTCGCATTAATATATTGCTACTTGCTGGGAATGGGATCGTTTTGCTGGGCACAAAAAAGACCGCATAACGTTGGTATCGCTACTTGCTGGCAATGGGGCAGGTTTGCTGACTCCACTAAAGAAACAAACAAACAAGCAAAAAAACCAAAAACCAAAAAAAAAACCAACCAACCAACCAACCAACCAACCAACCAAACAACCAAACACACACACACCACACACACCAACACACACACACACACACACACACACACACACACACACACACACACAGACGAACACACACGCACGCATGCACACACACACACACACACACACTCAAAAACACACACACACACACACACACACACACACACACACACACACACACACACAGACGAACACACACGCACGCATGCACACATACACACACACACACACACACACACTCAAACACTCACACACACACACACACACACACACACACACACACACACATACACACACACACACACACACACACACACACACACACACACATACACACACAGGTAGGAAGGAGGGGGGTCGGAAGGGTGAAAAAGGGTGGGGAACAATTTGGGTTGGAAAATGTATTTAGAGTGGGAGTTTAGGGGGGGGGGGGGGGGTAAGGGGGGGGGGGGGGGTGGCAAATGCAGCACGTTAGGGACATGCCCCAGGTGGCACTTTCTGGTCCTTAATTGTCCTCCGGGGGACCTAACGGTGATACCAAAGTGTCCCCCGAGGTAAGAAACGGGTGTTACATCGGGATTGTTGTTATTAAAAGGAAAAAAATGTATTATCTTTTTTGGAAGGTTTTTATTTCTTTTATTTTTTTGTTATTTTTTTTTACATCGGGATTCTAACACGAATTAAGCCTTCCACATGGGAGGCCAACGTCTCATCCTCTTCTGCACCCGTCGAGAGATTCTCTTATTCCTCGTCAAAGTCTGCACGGTCAGACTGATCTGTAGTGACTGATATGATGGGGTAAACGAGAAGGAAAAGTGCCTTTAAAGGCACAGTAAGCCTCCCGTAAACCATCACAGATACTGTCAGGCTTTTACACACAGCACAAACACCCTTTCATTTACACACTCACCGCTTTTGAACATCCTAGGTGCCCTCCGTAAAGAGCGAGCAATTTTCAAAGAATTTATGTTTGCGTGGTTTATCTTACCCCTGAGCCATCGCGAACCCGTGTGATCCAGTTTCCTTTTTTTCACAATGTAGTCGTCAGTTTGTGATTTCAATGCGACTCGCTGTAAGCTTATCTGCAATAGCACGTTATTGTGTACCTCTGAATCTAAACGCAACAAACGGCTGCGATTCACACGAACTAGAGCGGTGGAGGTTGACTGTTCAGAGGAACGGGCGCTAGGCACAACCGTCGTCTGCTACGAGAAAGACGGTTTGCGTGACACGTTTCCGGGCTTTTCTTTTTTCAAACTTTCAAAACTTCGAATTGTACTGATCTTGTCTTGATGAAAAAAGAATTATTTATGATTTAAGAATGTTTGTGTAACAAGCTGTCAATTTATTATCCAGATTTTAAAAGTTAGTTCTAGCGCCAAAACAAGGCGCCTGATTTGCCGATCAGACGGTCGACGAAAATAAATTCGTTAAACATTGCTCGCTCTTTACGTAGGGCACCTAGGATGTTCTCAAGCGGTGAGTGTTTAAACGAAAGGGTGTTTGTACTGTGCGTAAAAGCCTGACAGTATCTGTGATGGTTTACGGGAGGCTTACTGTGCCTTTAATAACAGCAAACAGAGCGTGGCGCTGTTTCATTAGTAACGGATCATAACTGAGGCAGATGGCATTGAAGTTCTGCTGTGGGTTATGTTGGCGTTAGTGTAAGCAGTCAGCTGTTTTCTGTGTGATCTACAAACATTAAATGATTTGTTGGTGTTGCTGTGGTGGGGGTGAGAGGTGGGTGGGTTAGTGGGATTGATGGGACGAGGTAGTTCGTTCCTTACGGTCCATAACGGCGGAACTATGTTAATGACACTCAATGCCAGATACAAGTCATGTTCTGCGGGGGATACATGCTGCAAGCAGTCCGAACAGTAATGATACATGCACGCACGCACGCACGCGCACACATACTCACACACACACACACACACACACACACACACACACACACACACACACAGGCTAAATTCCAAAATAGCAGCGACTAGCAGGAATGGGGGGTGAACTTTTGGCGGCATAGACAGCTGGGTAGTGATACAGATTATCCCAATCGTCGGAGTCTGTTAGAGATGAATTTTGTGCACTTATTTGTAAGAGTATGGATATAAGTATCAATTATCTGCGAGCCCGCTCTTCTCCTTGATTACGCGACAGGTTGAATAAAGACTCCCTGAATGGCTCAAATGTTTGACCGGATATCACCCAGCGAAAGGCGGTAGCCTATTCCAGGCTGAACCTTTGGCGTCCGAGACGGATCGACGATGATACTGATTATGCCAATCATCTGAGTCTGTCTCAGTTTTTCCATCTCCCTTTCTCTCCCCCCCCCCTCCCCCATCCTCTCTCGTGTCGTAGAAGGTGAAATGGACATTACACCGCTCGGACATGTCTGGGCAGATGAGAGCAGGCGATAGTGCCCGAGGGTTGGGGTCCACTCAGCCGACAGAAGAGAGGCTGATTCGATGTAGTGCCCTTTCGGTCGCTCGCTGTCCGTTTGTTTCACTTTGTCTGTCGTGGTGGCAAGGTCTTGTATGGCTTGTCCTTTCTGTGTTGAGACGACTCTGGGGATTGATTGTCAGATTGGCGATACAGCCGAACCTGCACCTGCGACTACCTCTCGAAACCGACCACCTGCCCATAACAGCTACTCCAAAGGTTCCCATACGAGTTTTTCTTCTATATAATTGGTTTAAACAGTATTTTATTCATAAACACACACATGATGAAATAACAACATGTTTACAAAGGAGCACAACAAGTTTAAAACTTATGGTAAGTGCTCACATAAGCATACCTGTAATTTCATGGCGGGATATGACCAACGCGACAAATCTTTTTTGAGAAAAAGAAAATTCACCTTTCAATTGCGACCATCTGTCCACAACGACCTCTTGTGATCGGTCCTTTGTCGACAGGTTCCACTGTATAAGTACTTATCTGTCTGGCTGTCTTTATCAGAGATGACATAAGAGGTCAAATGATAACTCCCAGAATGGCTGAATTGTTTGGATATTTCGACCTCCTCTTCCTGACCCTTTACTTTCTTAGAGAAGACGATATTATCCATGCGACTTCACCTCAACCCCCGCGTAGCCAAAACAATAGTATCAGATTTTTGTTGTGAACAGACTAAAAAACATATACAATTCCTTTCCTGGGGGGAATTCATGAACATCCACAGACAGTCCAAGAAACCACAGGTATACGATCTTAAATTAGCGAGCTTCTGAAAAAAATTGTAATAATAATATTTCAGCATAGCAGGAACAAAACTAGAAGATGTCAGCGTTGTCTGCGTTTCAGCCTGGCTGGTGACCGTCACTGAGGCGTGCTTGTAAAAACACTTGCGTAAAAAAATCAGGAGATTCATCTTCAAGCCTTTGTTGGGAAAGAGAGATACCTCATGTTATTTTTCTTTCGAACCACCAAGCATTTCATCTGGCCTTCAAAAGAATGAAATGGTATGGCTTTCCGGAAAACAAAACACAACAACAACAACAACAACAACAACAACAACAACAACAACAGCAGCAACAGCAACAACAACAACAACAACAACAACAACAACAACAACAGCAGCAACAGCAACAAGAGCATAAAAGGGTATAATATTTGTATGTCTCCCCTTTACTGAAATAAATTAGACATTTTTCTACTTCGTACCAAGCCGAAACAGGGATGACAACTTTCTTTTCAAGAAGAAGGTTATATTCTTTATGGGGACATTGCTACCATTCTCAGGGGGGAAAACCCAACAACAACAGGAAACCTGCGTCTCTTATATTTTTCTTCAGTCTAAAAAAGTTTCTGTTTCTTTGTGTGCAAGGTGACGGGTTAAACAAAGGAAAATAAATTGTTGCAGATTGCAGTATGGAACTGCTGCCCCCCCCCCCTCACCCCCTTCACCCGATTCCCCCTTCACGTAGAAATGTACGTTAACCTGCATGCTCTCTCTGCCTGTCTCTCTGTTTCTCAGAGTGTGTGTGTGTGTGTGTGTGTATGTGTGTGTGTGTGTGTGTGTGTGTGTGTTTGTGTGCGTGTTTGTGTGTGTGTGTGTGTTTGCAGTGTGTGTGTGTGTGTGTGTGTGTGTGTGTCTCTCTCTCTCTCTCTCTCTCTCTCTCTCTCTCTCTCTCTCTCTCTCTCTCTCTCTTTCATCTCAACTACGATGCAGGAATTAATCGCCCCCCAGACGCGTGCCTGTAAATTACCTAATTGCTGTAATGAGCCGAAGATAAAAGACGGATCTATTAAGGAATCGTGCAGTGGGTTTGGACCGTAAACCACAGTGCACAGTAAACTGGCAGCTTGTGTTCAGATCTGTAGCTCTCTAAATTCATGAAGTTCCGAGAGGAAGATGAAAGGGACAACATTAAACCCCTTTCAGTCTGGCGTGTGCTTGCTCTACTCAGGTTCATGCTGTCTTGTTTGTATTATAAGAGATGATATCTTAATAGACATTGTACATGTGGAACAAAGTATGGTTCTGGAACGTTTACATGATTTACACAGACAGACAGACACACATACACGCACGCACGCGCACGAAAATATTTATAAAGACAGACAGCCAGGCACAGACAGAGACACAGACAGACAGACAGACAGACAGACAGACAGACAGACAGACAGAACACACACACACACACACACACACACATTCACACACACACACAGACACACGCACGCACACACACACACATTCAAACATACACACAGACATACACACACACACACACACACACACACACACAAACACACACACACACATGGTAGGTAGGGCAGCAAACACGCAAGCAAGCAAGCAAGCAAGCAAGCAAGCAAGCAAGCAAACTAAAAACAAACAAACAATTCAGGTGTCCTAGCAAAGGCATACTCATTCGAATAGACATGATTGCAATGTGAAAATTTTATCCCATCAGATATGAATCACACTATTTCACTCGATGCAGTAAGTCAATATGTCATCCAGGATGCAGACTGGAATCATACTACCTGTTTCCAATCATCATGTATGCGATTGTCACATAATTTACGATTTCTCAGACAGATAAAGTCAACGCATCAGCTGAACAGTTTGCAGAATGTGAACAGATGGAAACCTTGCAGCATTTTGGCGTAAATTTTTTTATTTGTTTTTTTAGGTTGCACGGGTAATCACATGCGTTCAAATAACATGCACAGTATCGTACTGTTTTGTTTGAGTCTCATCTGTGTGAGGAAGAAATTCGGTAAAGGAAGCCATTAACGGTCCAGAAACAAGGGACAGCAACAGAAGAGGGTAACTTATAAAACCGTTCTCTTAAACGCACAGCGACGATAAGGTCTGTTTTTTTTCAAGCCTTGAAAGCTTAATCATTTTAAGACATGTCAGACGTTAACACAAAAGAGTGATTTCCTGAAAACAAACACAAAACAGCGTCTTTGCTGTGTGACATCCCTCAAAACGCGATTTGTAATAGCATCGTTGAGTGTTTTGCGTCTCAAGCCTGTTAAAGGCTTCTCCGGCAACTCATCATTTATCAACACGATGACAGTGAACTTTACATCGTTCGTGGTGTGCACTCGTACGGATGACATTTTCTGAAAAGGTGGAAAGACAGCCATGAGTAACAGGTTTGACCTGGGTCAGCATCTGTGTGATTGGTAAAATAAATGAGGTTTACAAGTAAATCCGTATATAGTATAAACAGAACAAATCTATTTGGAGAATTGACAGGTCATGGCTCAATCATGTGTGTGTGTGTGTGTGTGTGTGTGTGTGTGTGTGTGCGTGTGTGTGTGAGTGCGTATGTATGTACGTGCGTGCATGTGTGTTTGTGTGTGTGTGTGTGTGTGTGTGTGTGTGTGTGTGTGTGTGCGTTTGTGTGTGTGTGTGTGGGTTTATCTATGAGTATAGAGTGACACCACACTGTGATTACCAGTAAGTGCTCCACCATGTGTCGATAATGCATTTAGCTAACAATACAGTCTATCAACATCTGGATGGTTAATCGTCATGTGTGTGTGTGTGTGTGTGTGTGTGTGTGTACGTGTGTGTTTGTTTGTGTGTGTGTATGTGTGTGTGTTTGTGTGTGTGTATGTGTGTGTGTGTGTGTGTGTGTGTGTGTGTGTGTGTGTGTGTGTGTGTGTGATGAATAGGGAATTAATGGCCTCCACAAAGATCAGCACTTAAACATAGCTTTTTTATGACGGGTAGCATATATGCATTATCGACACATGGTGAATGTCTGAGTGAAAATCAAGGCAAGACGTCTCTGTTCATAGATGCAGTATGCGCGCGCGCACACACACACATACACGCACACACACACACACACACACACACACACACACACACACACACACACACACACATACACACACACACACACACACGCGCGCGCACACGCACGCCTGCACGCACGCACGCACACACACACACACACACACACACACACACACACACACACACACACACACACACACACACACTTACATCCTACGGACAGTATCCCTTTAAACAAGCGGAGACTGGTGTACATTTCAAACCCACTAATGTTTCTCGTCACATTCAATTTAATTCATGGCACGGCAGCGTATCTGGACGGCTCATCAGCCGCGAGCGGCTCCTTTAATGGGTTGTGTGAGTGAAGGCGCATCACCAGCAATTAAGACTGCTCTGTCGCTTTGACAGGAAATGAAACGAGCGATCGATAGCACGTGACAATCGGAACACCACCGCAACCGGGCAACATGGCTTCAAAGCGGCTCAAATCCCATGAGAGTGTTGTTTTTCTTTTTCCGTGTGCGTTTTTGCCTTTTGCGGGTTATAGAGTGTACTCGCTTACCCGCAAGTACAAAAGTGTTCGAATTGCAGCTGCAGTGTTTCGTAGTGAGAGCAGAAACAACAACAGCGGCAGCAACAACGAAATACAAGATAAACCATGACAACCAGAATTTTAATAATTGCAGTTTTACAGAACAAAAACCGAATGTATCCATGTTGTTTTTTCAGGGATAAACCCCAGGATTTTGCATTAAAATAGCCACATTACTACGTCCCTTCTTGTCGCAAGGCACGGATTTGACCATAGCTTCTACAAATCTTTAAAATTGTTTTTCATCACACTGACAAAAATTAAACCGCTACTTGTGCGTCTAGGGTGGTAGGCGCCCCTTCAGTTCGAATCATTCAAAAGTCAGTGCAACGAACAAACAAGCAAACAAACAAACAAGTCGCGTAAGGCGAAATTACTACATTTAGTCAAGCTGTGGAACTCACAGAATGAAACTGAACGCACTGCATTTTTTCACAATGACCGTAGTCCGCCGCTCGTGCAAAACGCAGTGAAATTAACGAGCCTGTTTAGCGCGGTAGTGGTTGCGCTGTGCTGCATAGCACGCTTTTCTGTACCTCTCTTCGTTTTAACTTTCTGAGCGTGTTTTTAATCCTAAACTTTTACAAAAAGCCGGATATGACGACTTTGGTCATTAAAAATCTGAAAATTGTAATTAAAATTATGTTTTTATAAAACGATCCAAAATTACTTTCATCTTATTCTTTATCATTTTCTGATTCCAAAAACATATAAATATGTTATATTCGGATTAAAAACAAGCTCTGAAAATTAAAAATATAAAAATTATGATTAAAATAAAATTTCCGAAATCGATTTGAAAACAATTTCATCTTATTCCTTGTCGGTTCCTGATTCGAAAAACATATAGATATGATATGTATAAATCTCTTTGATAACTACATGAAAGACACTTGGGTATGTTCCATGGAATTCTAAACAGTCTGTTAAGGTAATCCTTCCTTTCTTCAACAGCGTAAAAACAGTCCACATTGATGTAAACAATCTAATATATTCATTCATCATAGCCTCCAGCCTGTTCCTCTCCTAAGATCACGGTTGTTGATTTGCTTATACAAATGGAACCTCGCTGTGAAGGCCTGCGGAAAATTTGAGAGTCAGGGCTCCCCATAGCGCGCGTCCCTGCGTCCTATACGCACTAGAAGCCGAAATCACGTACTAGAAATTCATGGAGGGGGTCCGGGGACGCACTATACCTACAAAGAGCGGGTCCCAGGACGCACTATACCTACAAAGAGCGGGTCCCGGGACGCACTTAATTTCCTCTGTCGTGCGTTCCGTATACTCTTTTCAGACTTTAGTCGTCAGCTAAGTCAAAGTGCAAACACAATTTATCCCCTTTTCAAGCGGGAACAAAGTGTTCGTGTGTGTTGCATTTGACTTGGTATAGTTGAAGTATCCTCCTCTAATACTCTGGTAATAAAAAAAACCCAGTTCATATCACATTATTCGCGATCACAATGCGTTATTTGTATAGGGGGTTTGGGGACCCGGGACTCTTGGGACCCTCTAAAACTCTGCTAAGGGGGTCCATGGACCCTCTAAACAATAAAATTGGGGGTCCCGGGACCCTCTAGGACGGGCGTTCGTGGGAAGCCCTGAAGAGGGTCTGATAAGGGAGGTAATTCTAAAGTGGTTGACAACAGAAAATCTGGAGAAAAAATAACAAGGTAAGAAAAAAATCGGAAGTCTTAAATTGGGCTGTCAGAAAGGGAGGGGGGGGGGGGGGGGGCTATACCCGTTAGCAAACTCTTCAAGTGCATTGTGCTAATGACGTTGCCACAGTCTTCAGAACTCATACAATGATTTGCAAATCTGTAAAATAAAATAAAAATCTACTTGTTGACAGCCTCGTAGAGTTTCGTTTTCTCATTCGAAAAATTCGTGTTTCGTAACACGCACTTTTGTTAGGCAAGGGACAATTAATGAAGAATCCTTGTAAGTGTAGCCCAAGGAATTTCGTTAGCTAAACAAACCAAACAAATGACATGTTATTATGTTGTTTCCAGGGCATTGTGCCGTGGTTAATTGTTTTCCGGAAAGAAAAATTGAATACAAGAATTATGTGAAGTAGAAAATCAATGGGATGGGATCAATGGCAAGAAGGATAAACTATGCTGCATGTATTTTCTGGATCGTCAAAGCAGGGCTCCCACGGACGCCCCTCTTAGTGCGTCCCGGGACCCCCACTTTCAATGTTTCGAGGGTCCATGGACCCCCACTGCAGAATTTTGCAGACTGAGAAGTGTATCTACGGTACGCACGATAAAGGAATTCAGTGCGTCCCAGGACCCGCTCTTTTAAAGTCTAGTGCGTCCCGGGACCCTCTCCATACATTTTAAGTACGTGTTTTCGGCTTCTACATGTAGCAGAGACTGCATGTAGTGCGTATAGGACGCAGGGACGCGCGCTGTGGGGAGCCCTGGTTAAAGGCATGTATATACCATCAAGGTTGTCCGACCCCAACCCCATTCTCTGTCTCTGTCTCTGTCTCTGTCTCTGTCTCTCTCTCTCTCTCTCTCTCTGTCTCTCTCTGTCTCTGTCTCTCTGTGTCTATCTGTGTCCCCCCCATCTCTCTCTCTCTCTATCTCTCTCTCTCTCTCTCTCTCTGTGTGTGTGTGTGTCTGTATCTGTCTCTCTGTGACACCTCCCCCCTCTCTCTCTCTCTCTCTCTCCTCTCTCTCTCTCTCTCTCTCTCTCCTCTCCTCTCTCTCTCTCTCTCTCTCTCTCTCTCTCTCTCTCTCTCTCTCTCTCTCTCTCTCTCTCTCAAATGAGTTGTTAAGACATCAGAATGAAGAGAAAGCAAACGGGAGACTGTGTGTGTGTGTGTGTGTGTGTGTGTGTATATATATTATATATATGTGTGCGTGCGTGCGTGCGTGTGTGCGTGTGTGTGTGCGTGTGTATGTGTGTAGTCATTAGGGAAAGGGTCAGACAGACAGGCGGAGAGGGACGCTTCCTGCTCAAGGCTCTCAGCTTATTAGAGATGCTGCGTGTTGGGATCAGTGCATTCAAATAAAGAAAAAATACATAAAACGCGCAGAAAATCACTGTTAGACTGCGTGCAATGTCATGCTGCTTGATGTTTTGAATGCAAATTCCTTCGGAAGATGGAGAAAGGTTTGGCAGAAGAATTACACACACGAGCACGCACACACGCACGCACGCACGCACGCACGCACACGCGCACACACACACGCGCGCTAGCACGCACGCACACACACACACATCATCACGCAATTAACCTAGTGGAGACACACACACGACCCTCCTTGCCCTTGACACACAGAGATTCATTTCAAGGTCGTTATAATCAGCAGCATCACCTCACATCACATCACACCCCTGTACCCTTGGCCTTTTCAAAATTCCACGCAGGATTTTTCCGTGTCGCAGGTTGTGATTGTGCTGCAAATAATCCACCTCTCAAAGTCTCAGGCTGTTCCTTTTCACCGCTGGGCTACAGACAATGTCTCCTGGATCAGTTCAAAGTCACTGTGCTGCAAAAGCCTTCTGTGATTGCCTTAGGAAGGTGATAGAATTGGTAAAGCTATTGCGTCAAACTGCCTCCCCGTTTCATGAATACTAATGACCGGTTCTTCACCTTAAAGAAGCCTTCCTTCCTATATAAAGCATTTTGTAAATCACTGTAGTGTGTTGGCTATTGCTTTTTGTGTATCGTCCCTACAGCTTAGATGGCTTTCCGGGAACGGTGCAAGTTTGTTGTCTTTCTCGATGTGCATGGCAATATCCATGCTTAAAACTAGTGTCGTTAATGTCTTTCACAGTACAACAGTAGAAGGTTCTAGGAAACTCATATATTTTCGCATTTTTTACATTAAATATTGTTAACAACATTTCTATTGGTCTCCATTGAAAAGTTAAACATCCCGGAATAAAACCTTTAGAGTTTCTGCAATGTCGTATTTGTCATGAATGTCTTGTACGTCCACACATGTGTGACCCTCCACCACGAAATGAGTCGCATGTCACCTCGCGCGGTTCTGCGCTAGGCTTGATACAAGTCCGGAGAGTGTCTGGTAACAGTGTGAGGGTCACCTTAGTCACAGGCTTATAACTCAAACACTTTTTGCTCTTTTCTAAAACGGTTTTCACCACTGGATAGAGCATAAAAAACTCTTTAGGATAAAGTAAAAATATGAAAATCATGCAAAGGTGACAGTCATGCGACTCATTCTGTGGTGGAGGGTCACATTTGGTGTAGAGCACCGTAGATCTAATCAGACCTTTTTGCACGGGATACGAACATGTTTTCACTTGGATGCATACCAACACTATTCAGCCTGACTGATTCCTTTGCAGAACGGACTTTTCTGCGCTAATATTATTTTACAGATTAACAAAGCTGTCAATTATGAAATCAATTTAGCAAAGACATAAACGCACAATGTACAGAACGCCTTCAGGCTTGCACTACGTGCGGAAGTGGAAGAAAGCTCAACGATTTGCTGGGCTCTTCGGGAAGCGCGTGTCCAATGGAAAAGCCCATACGGATATGTACAGGTTGATTTACAAGAAGGTTTACACGGGAAGGAAAATATCTGTAACAGCTTGACATCATTCATCAGTTGGTCTTTGTCTGGATTTGCAAAGACATTGACAGACTATTATCTTGCTGGTTTTTTCGTGACCCTATGCAATCTATGCAGAAAGAATAAGCTTGTGATAAAACCTCTTTGCGGTGCTAAGCTGCAGGCTTGAGATACGCAAACTGTCTCCCCGTTTTATGAATACCAATGACCGGCTGTTCACCTCAAAGCTGCCTTCTTTCCCATTTTGTAAACAGCAATAGAGCCGATCAGGCCTTTTGCACGAGATAAGAACATGCTCCCACTAGGATGCATACCAAACATATTCAGCCTGGTTGCTTCCTATGTGGGGGCCCGGTAGCTCAGTTGGTAGAGCACTGGACTTGTGATCGGAAAGTCGCAGGTTCGAATTCGGGCCGGGACGGACACGGGTCAACTTTATGTGCAGACCCAGAGACGGAAGCCATGTCCCACCCCCGTGTCATCACAATGGCACGTATTAGACCTTGGTCATTCTGCCATAAGTGCAGGTGGCTGAATAAACCTTTAACACGCAGACACCTGGGTAGCGCGACTGCGTTGCTGCTAGCTTTCCACTGGGAGGAAGCGACCCGAATTTCCCAGCGATGGGACAATAAAGTAATTCAGCCTGGTTGCTTCCTATGCAGAACAGTATTTTCACCACTATAACTATTTAATAGATTACCAAGGGTGTGCAACTATCACATCAATTCAGCAACGACAAAAACCGACAGCACACAGACAACATTCATCTTCAGAGTGTTAACTGCTACGTGTCGATGTGGAGGAAGCCCGTGTTCAATGGCGGATAATTATATGCATGGTGATTTATAAAAAGGTTTACAAGAGGATGAATGTATTTTTGACAGTTTGACATTATTCAGTTGGTCTTGGTTTGGATTTGGAAAGACGTTGACAGGATCTGGTTGGGTCGTCCATGACCCTATGCAGACTGTGCTTCTGACTTTCACCTGTTTTCGATGCTGAGCTGCAGGCTTGACGCGGACCTTTATTTACTTCCCGTTGTGGTCATGGTGAACGTTTTGTTATGCGGGCGATGCATGCATTATACCGACAGACCAGCAGCAGAGATGACAGACAATGTGGTACAGACGTACCTGCGATGTGTGGCCCCTCCGATGACAGAACACTTTCCTTAAAAGGACACATTCTGCGGTCCCTTTGTCTATTATCTCTACCAAAGTATACCTGTCATGACAGGCCACCTGTAATGTAGGGACACTTTGGGCTGGTCACAAGGGTGTCCTTTCATTACAGGTACCACTGTTATGTAGGGGGAATGGTGGAAGTAGAAGCAGGAGAAACGAATGCTATTTTTGGTTATGGACATGCCCATGGTAAAAACAAGTAGTCCATACGTATTCATAACACGTCTCCTCTACTATAGCGTTTGACCCAAAAGAACATGTACTGCGCTAACCTTTCTCATGTACAGAGGGGAGGCACAACGAAGGACAAATCTGTTGTTACTAAAAACAAAACTGGACCACAAATGTGCACTTCTAACTTTTAGTAAAAGAAGCACATCATTTGTATAATTATCCTTGCATAATTTTTCATTGTTTATATTTTGATATTTTGAATACAGTAATTTTATAGTGCTGGAGATCTACTTGCAAATCAAAGTCAGCGTTGTAGTCAAAGAAGTCGTCAGACAATGCGTAAGCAGAATTTTTGTGACCCTCCACCACGAAATGAGTCGCATGTCACCTCGCGCGGTTCTGCGCTAGGCTTAATACAAGTCCGGAGAGTGTCTGGTAACAGTGTGAGGGTCACCTTAGTCACAGGCTTATAACTCAAACAGTTTTTGCTCTTTTCTAAAATGGTTTTCACCACTGGATAGAGCATAAAAAACTCTTTAGGAAAAAGTAAAAATATGAAAATCATGCAAAGGTGACATGCGACTCATTTCGTGGTGGAGGGTCACAATTTGCTTTGGCTCAGTTCTTGGTACTCGATTGGGTAGTTTGATATGGTTCTGGTATGCCTTGTTGTCATCTGCGGGTTTTTCTTTCCTCCTTTCTTCATTCGATTCTGTATTCCTTTCTCTCTCTGATTTCCTTGTTCTTTCTTTCTTTTACACACACACACACACACACACACACACACACACACACACACACACACACACACACACACACACACACACACACACACACACACACACACACACACACACACACAATCACACACACAATCACACACAATACCAAGAAGTCCCGTCCATTTGTTTTCCTGTCGTCACAATAACCATAGTCCTCGCGACCACTCCTGGCTGATTCATCGGCTAACTTCAAGCCCTGACACTATCGCGCTGGATGATCTGACAGCGGGTAATACAACGTGTCCTCGCCAGCCTCCTTGGCGGAATCCCACAGGACCTACCATCAGTCACCCATCCTGCTCCGTACCGCCGACCTTCTTTATACCTCCATTCCACCTAACCGTACTACCCCCCGCGGGTTAGGGGGAAGAATTTACCCGATGCTCCCCAGCATGTCGTAAGAGGCGACTAACGGATTCTGTTTCTCTTTTTACTCTTGTTAAGTGTTTCTTGTATAGAATATAGTCAATTTTTGTAAAGATTTTAGTCAAGCAGTATGTAAGAAATGTTAAGTCCTTTGTACTGGAAACTTGCATTCTCCCAGTAAGGTCATATATTGTACTACGTTGCAAGCCCCTGGAGCAATTTTTGGATTAGTGCTTTTGTGAACAAGAAACAATTAACAAGTGGCTCTATCCCATCCCCCCCCCCCTCTTTCCCCGTCGCGATATCACCTTGAACGGTTGAAAACGACGTTAAACACCAAATAAAGAAACAACCGTACTAGGTCCTGTTCCCGTACCGACCAAGGACGGCTGCCACAACAATGGAACGCTGCGCAAACGACCGTTTTTTGGCATCTTTGAGCAGCGTCTGACCATAGTGGCAGCCGTCCTGAGGACGGCTTGGAACGGAAGCTTGAACGGATGTGGGGAATGTGGGTATGACAACTCAGTGTGTGAGAGCGCTACCGTTGCGTTACCGTTGTTTTAAGTTCCTTTAACGATCCAAGCGTGCCGTTACCGATGGGTTAAGGTCCATTACCGTTCACTCTGATCGGGAGGGGAACGGCTAACATTTTGAACATGCAGCCCAAACTCAACTTGACCGTCCCTACCGACTCTACCCTTCAAAGCAGTTCCGTTAACGATCATTTACGTTCCATTGCGGTTCCCTCCCGATCCCTCCGGTGCCCGCACCGTTCCTTGGTCGGTACGGGAACGGGACCTAGAACGGTTGTGTGGAATGGGGGTATCAGTGTCTTGACTAGACTCTCTCTTGGTCGCGCTAGAGTCTGGACTGCGTTGCACAAGGTCAAGGTCGATGGCCTCTACGGGATCGATACAAGAGATAGTGGAAGTTTGTTTATTGGAGTGACCTTGTGAAATGAAGCCGTATCTTAAAGGTACGCTCCTTCTCGTGAAAACAGCTTGGTCAGACTCCAGGGCCGAAGTGCACGACGCGAAAGTGGGCGCCACCCAAACGGGGGAGAACAAACCGCGAGGTCTGATTCGTTGAAATCACAACACATCACAACAAATCTCAATTTCAACCAATCCAACACCGCGGCTGGCTTCCACCCGGTTGGTAACTTTCTTGTGCACCTCGGTCCCGAAAGCAAGGGCCAGTGTCGTGTTGAGGTGACTGATGTATGGTCAATGCCCAAGGGAGCACGAATCGCAGCTCTTCATCAAAGCAGCCGTCTATTTATGTGTTGATTGTGTTGCACATCGCTTGATCGCGTTTGACCCCAGGTTAGGCTCCTACAAAACGGAATATTTGCTTTCCTTTGTAGGTGGTCAATGCAGTCAAATGACCTTGCTCGTACAACGCTTTGCACACGGCCCTCTGCGCGCGAGCACTGCGAGACAACACAGTTAGAGAATACGCGGGTGACGAGCCTCCTGAGACCTGTTTTCAGGGCATGCTAAATAACCCTTCCCCGAAGAAGTTTCGTGCGATATTTACGCAATCCAAAGCCAGTGAAACCTGCTCTGTAAAAATTTGGTCCCACAAATATAACATTTGCATTGACGAAAAGTATTGGGTCCTGGCAAGTACATGTACAAGCGAAGAAAGATTACATACTATTTATCCCACAAATATTTTATTGCATAAAATGAAGTTAAAAGAAAATAGTTTATGTAGTCTGTGTATTGAAATGGATTATATTGAACACTTCTTTTGGAAATGTAGCAAAATGAAATTGTTTTGGGAAATGTTAGTAGATGTATATTTGTTAATACGGGAGAAACTATTATATTAACAGAAAAAGATGTATTGTTTGGTTAGTCTCCAGAAGTGCAAACCCCAATAAACAAAATTATTAATAATATTTTGCTCATTTCAAAAATGTGTATCAGTAAGTATAGATATGGTAGGCCTATTGATATAAATGTGATGTTAGGATATGAATTAGCGTTGAGATATTTCAGTATTGTGTAAATGTTGAAGGATGAATGATAATACGTTGTAGACGGATGCTTGATTTTTTTATTAAAAGCCCCACAATGATGTGCTTGGCAAATTAAAAACCAAAACAAAACAAAAACCCACCTTCATCAAAGCTTTACCCATTGAGTTGCATACTATATCAGTGAATTCACCCAAGGTCATTTATTTTCAACGAAAGTGTTGGTGTCGTTTTGAGGTAAATGTCCCAGGTTCAATGTGGCCAAGGGACCGTAACACGACTAACAAGAAATTCCTATGAGGTAGGAAAAACACCCCCGTCAAAGGGAAATAACCTTCTCAGTTGGTGGCAGTGACTGAGTGAGAATGGTTATTTTCCTTTGACCATGAAGATGTCCCTGTATAAGTCCTTGTATAATTTTAATCCACCAATAACTCCCTAACCGTGTGTTTGACTGGTCCCAATTTTTGTAAGGACCGTCTCAGGAATGTATAGAACCTGTTCACCAAGTTTGGTGACGATCGGTCCGTTCATTCTTGAGATCTATATGCGAACACAAACACACAAACACACAAACAAACACACAAACAAACACACAAACACCCAAACAAACACATCGAGCGAAACCTATACACACCCCTATACCGGGGGTGTAACAACTGTTGATGCAACTCTATTGGCGCTCAATGCTTTCTTTGTAGGAGTAACTAACAGTAGATTCGTCTGGTTAAGTCGTACTTGTTCGAGAGCCATCCAGTGAGACTGGCGGAAGCTTATGACACCAGACCAGGAAAAGGTAAAAACGAATTTGAGTTATTTTGGCTCAAAACCGAGTTACGTCCCATATTGTATGAATATTCATCAGTTTCAGACAGTGTCATTTTTCATACGTCAACTAGGGTCAAAAGGCTGTCTCAGTGGGTATCTGGTCTTCTGCGTGAACGTTTTCAAAAATCTCTCTGCCGTTCATCTTCCTTTCCCCGACTAATAACAGTCCTCCGTCTCGGTCGTAGCCACAGTTGGGGCCGGTGTAACACGACATTTTTACTCCACGAAAAATGTACTCCGGAGTAAAAATTTCGTACAAAATTCTTACTCCGAGTACACCTTTCGTACGAGAAAAGAATTCCCCAAGGTACCAAAAAATTACTCCCTCCACGAAATTTTGACTCCCCAATTTTTGTACTTCCAGTAAAAGTCTCGTACGCGAAAATGGGATGGGGGCGAAATGATAATGCCAATAATTTTATGTGATCTCGCGCAAACAAATGTCGCGCTACCCTCCCTCCATCCCTTCCACCAAAGATCTTCTACTGCTTCGCCACCACCACCAAGATTAACAGGGGACAGGGGAGTAAAAGTTGCGTACACCTGGCGTGGGCAGTAAATTGCTCGTGTTAAGGTGGAATAATTTATTCGTTATTTATTCGTCAGGGGAGTAGCATCTTCGACCAAAATGTTGACTCGGAACACACTGTCGTTGGAAGTAATATTCTCGTATTATGGGGGAGTATTTTCTTCGTAAAGGGAGTAAAATGTTCGTACGAAATGTTTACTCCGGAGTAAAAATCTCGTGGGAGTAATTTTCTCGTGTTACACCGGCCGAGACTAGAATAACCTCTTTTGGGGCTTTTTACTCTTTTAGTGACTTGTACTGTATACACACGGGCTGACCGAGACTTAGAGTGAGCTCTTTGGGGGCTTTTGTGGTGACTTACACTGAATACACAACTACTGAGGATGCATGGGAACAATTTCTTCATGGAAGAAGCATTAATTGGTGATTCACGTCTTGCCCGGCCGAAGGAAATGGAGCTGCTTTCTTTATGGCAACCAACTTATTATCCGTTCTCTGAGGAATTACTCATAAAACGGGGAAAATGGAGATAAAGTACTAAGAGTGATGAAAACAGAGATAAACTTAGCAGACCTGTGTACTCAAGGCGCCAGGGATTCCCTGAGCGAAGGATGGCCAAGAGTAACCCGCCGGAGAATATACGAGCGCCCAAGCAAAACAAACGCTGCAAAACGTGCGATAGGCTGAGGTCAACACTCTTGAGTTCTTCTTTGCTGAGAAACAAAGACTGAGAAGGAGAGGGTGGGAGGGTGTGAGGGGGAGGGACTTGTGGGAGAGAGCGAGCGAGCGAGCGAGAGAGAGAGCGAGAGAGAGAGAGAGAGAGAGAGAGAGAGAGAGAGAGAGAGAGAGAGAGAGAGAGAGAGAGAGAGAGAGAGAAAGAAGAAGAAGAAGAAGAAGAAGAATGTTTATTCGCGTAAACACAGGGTCCATTGCGAGAGGGTACGTGGGGTTTGGGAAATCGAACGATCGGCGATCATCAGTGTTCACATTGGTTACAGTCCGTTACAAACACAATGCATCGTTCGGAGGCATCCAACTTGTATTCCAAGTCAGGAAATAACTGTTCCGTTTTCAACACGCTATTATCAATACCGATCGCGGTTTGTCAAAAACACAAAATAATGAAATGTGTGTGTCTACTGCACGTAGTTCAGCGAAAAGAGTCAGTCTGGCATGGCACACAGGTAGCATTGTACCAGTGTACAAATGACCTGCAGATCAGCAGTGAGATGGTCAATTTCCTCTCGAAAGGCATTGCGGTCGACTTGGGGCAGCTGCCGGATAGTTGGGGGCATGTCTTCCTCTTGTCGGTACGACGTGGTCTCGACTGTTTCGCAGTCATATGACAACACGTAGTCGTCTCCCCTTGCAATCAGCTATTTCTTTCCTCTTTTCCCTTTCACATACTACTTTTTTGAGAGTGCGGTTTCTGTTTCTGTTTAACAGTCTTGCTTTCAGTTGAACGTTTTTTGAGCAGTTTGAGGCTTGATCGTATATATATATCGTCTGGTTCAAATTCTCGGTCTGTTACTGCCAGTTCCGCTGCAGTGGTTTCGTCGTCTGCTACCGGTGACGTCACAGCACAACACACCTCGACGATTTTTTGACAGTGATGCAACCATACATTACGGTCTCCTTCCGGCAGCAGTCCCAAAATTTCGACTTGTTTTGACCTTAGAACGATGTCTTTATCATAACTGTGAAGAACAGAACGGAGACAACTGTCGAAGTCGGCCAATCTGCAATCATTTTCGTCTCGCGAACACTGCTAGCGAACAACAGATTCTTCTTTTGATAGATTCGCGTAGGACTGTAGCGTCCGGTCAGGGGGACTTAAAAGCGATAGCGTGGAGCGATGATGAATCAGAATGGGGGAGAGGGGTGCACCAGGGGGGGGGGGGGGGTTGGGGGGGGGGGGGTTGGGAAGGGCGCTTTTTGCGTCTTCCGATGCCTGTGCAAACATTTGATTCCTTGTGGTAAAGTTTTCTGTACACTTGTGTCCTGACATATTTATTTTCCAACCATTTTCTTTTTTTTCCTTCTCGAATTAAATCAATTTTATGGCAAAATGTGTGGTGCAGGCTGAAGCCTTGGCAGTTGTGAAATTGATTCTCAGGCTTAAAGATACATTTTCATTTTACATTGTATGAATGTATATTGTGGTAACTTTTTTCGACTGAACAGATAGAAGGTTTGCTTTCAAAGTTGAGGATAACCTTCTGAAATTTGAGAGAGAAACGCAGATACTTTATTTTCCGTGTCCATGTCCGGCCTCTCCTTGCAGTATATCATTTGCGCCATTGCCAAGCCGACTAAACAACAGCAGCAGCAACAACAACACTAGCAGCAGTAACAACAACAACAACAACAACAACCACAACCACAACCACACACAACCACACACAACCACACACAACCACACACACACACGTACACACGTACACACGTACACACGCACACACACACACACACACCCACACACACACACACACACACACACACACACACACACACACACAACAAAACAATCCGGGAAAAAACAATCAAACCACACCAACAAATAAACAAAACAAAACAAAGGCGAACACAAGTACACGTACAAGACAAATGACCACTGCCACAGTCACACCCGATAACCGTGTAAAGCGCCCGTCTCCCCATTCACCTTCACAAAAAATTAGCCCAAGGAAAGAGTGTGTCCACTTTTTGCATAATCTTGCTTTTTACATTTAGTCAAGTTTTGACTAAATGTTTTAACGTAGAGGGGGAATCGAGACGAGGGTCGTGGTGTATGTGTGTGTGTGTGTCTGTCTGTCTGTCTGTGCGTGTAGAGCGATTCAGACTAAACTACTGGACCGATCTTTATGAAATTTGACATGAGAGTTCCTGGGAATGATATCCCCGGACGTATCTTTTTTTCGATAAATGTCGTTGATGACGTCATATCCGGCTTTTTGTAAAAGTTGAGGCGGCACTGTCACACCCTCATTTTTCAATCAAATTGATTGAAATTTTGGCCAAGCGATCTTCGACGAAGGCCGGACTTCGGTATTGCATTTCAGCTTGGTGGCTTAAAAATAAATTAATGACTTTGGTCATTAAAAATCTGAAAATTGTAAAACAATTTTTGTATAAAACGATCCAAATTTACGTTCATCTTATTCTTCATCATTTCCTGATTCCAAAAACATATAAATATGTTATATTTGGATTAAAAACAAGCTCTGAAAATTGAAAATATAAAATTTATGATAAAAATTAAATTTTTGAAATCAATTTAAAAACACTTTCATCTTATTCCTTGTCGGTTCTTGATTCCAAGAACATAGAGCATATAGATATGATATGTTTGGATTAAAAACACGCTCAGAAAGTTAAAACGAAGAGAGCTACAGTAAAGCGTGCTATGAAGCACAGCGCAACCGCTACCGCGCCAAACAGGCTCGTCACTTTCACTGCCTTTTGCACTAGCGGCGGACTACGTTCAGTTTCATTCTGTGAGTTCCACAGCTTGACTAAATGTAGTAATTTCGCCTTACGCGACTTGTTTCTACCTCATCATGAAAAAGCCATGTTCCTCATTATTCGGTGTTCTCAATAAGATTTTTTTTTTTTTTTTTAGCAAATTCTCTTCGAGTCTCGATCATTTCAATCTTTAATTAAGGGATAGATTCACATTTATCTTTCTCCGGTATTTGTAGGAAAAAATCAACAACAAACCCTTCCGTATTTCACAAGCGCTGATAACGTGTTCCCTTTTCCGATGAAAAGATATTTCATACCGTCTTTATGCGCTGCAGTGCGATCTCAAACTAAGATGGCGACGCTAATGGTCTAGTTTCTGCTGTTTTGGTGCGGTGTGAATATCAAGAAATCTCCCCCATATCTCCTCGTTCTGTTTTGCTCGTTGAGGATGCTTTCAGAAGGCTTTTCCTGTAATTCCACTAGTGGTGTGATCCCTGTGGGGTACTTACCACCCCCTCCCGATCCCCCACTGCACCATCACACCTCCTTTATTACTCCCGAGGGTGGAAGGGAGGGCAGTCTCAGTGACAGGGGCGAGATGAGGCATATGAGTAGAGCCCCAGCATGTAGACTTTTGGCTAAGTTGCTTACATTTACCGGCGAAGAAGATTCTGGTTTTGATAATTATACCATGTGCAACATCCCCTCTTTTCTTTACACCTCAACTTCTGTTCATCCAATCCGGCCCTGGCTACACAAAGTTCAAATCCCGAGAAGTAGCAGTATAGAACAGGCGTTGTTCTCTTTTTGTAAAGCACATGAGCAAATTCCACACTCCAGAAGAAACTGTCATTTTCGAAAGGTTGTATTCTAGTCTGTAATATCTATAAAAAAAATTTTTTTTTTAAATTAAACAAATTCCATCTCCAAGAAGCATTTGGCATTTTAGAACAGGTGTTATCTTCGCAGAGCATCCCGACGCAAATATCCGCTGTTGCATTGACGGTATTCCCATTTGTAGTCTCAGAAGCATCCGGCCCAGTAACTTCTTGATCAAATGAGCCAGGAAGCGCAGACACCTTGAAAAGTTTACCCCTGAAAAGCAGTTAGCATTTTGTGCCAGGTGTTATAGTTTCCTCGCATCCACAAAAACCTTTCAGGCTGTCCTGAATGAAAAAAAGACTCAAGCCCTGCTTCATAGCCTCGACGTCATTTGCATTGTCTACCTTTAGAAGAAAAACACACACCGTTTAGAGCAATAACCTTTCGAGCAGATGCACTATCATTCGCAAAGACATAACCACCACAGGGGAGAGCAATACTTCAAACGAGCTGGTGGGATTTTTGTGTTGTTTTTTGCACACCATTCTTTTCACAGGTGCGTTCCAGACAGCACACAGTAAGATGGGTACTCTAAATCCAACTTCCGCCATTTGTTTTTCACGTTATCTCCCCTGATATAAGCATTTTAGCAGACGTGGCATCAACCGTGGAGGGATCTACCTGCCTCACTGCAAGGCTGTTCAGTGCGGTGGAGGGATTAGTGTGATATGCCCCCCTTCTCCCTTTCCCCACCCCCACCTCGAGACTAACTTTTTATATTTAGTCAAGTTTTGACTAAATATTTTAACATCGAGGGGGAATCGAAACGAGGGTCGTGGTGTATGTGCGTGTGTGTGTCTGTGTGTCTGTGTGTCTGTGTGTGTGTGTGTGTAGAGCGATTCAGACTAAACTACTGGACCGATCTTTATGAAATTTGACATGAGAGTTCCTGGGTATGAAATCCCCGAACGTTTTTTTCATTTTTTTGATAAATGTCTTTGATGACGTCATATCCGGCTTTTCGTGAAAGTTGAGGCGGCACTGTCACGCCCTCATTTTTCAACCAAATTGGTTCAAATTTTGGTCAAGTAATCTTCGACGAAGCCCGGGGTTCGGTATTGCATTTCAGCTTGGTGGCTTAAAAATTAATTAATGACTTTGGTCATTAAAAATCTGAAAATTGTAAAAAAAAATAAAAATTTATAAAACGATCCAAATTTACGTTTATCTTATTCTCCATCATTTGCTGATTCTAAAAACATATAAATATGTTATATTCGGATTAAAAACAAGCTCTGAAAATTAAATATATAAAAAGTATTATCAAAATTAAATTGTCGAAATCAATTTAAAAACACTTTCATCTTATTCCTTGGCGGTTCCTGATTCCAAAAATATATAGATATGATATGTTTGGATTAAAAACACGCTCAGAAAGTTAAAACGAAGAGAGGTACAGAAAAGCGTGCTATGCAGCATAGCGTAACCACTACCCCGCTCGCGCGCTCTTCTTGTCAATTTCACTGCCAATGCCGTGAGCGGTGGACCACGAGTATACGGTCTTGCTGCGTTGCATTGCGTTCAGTTTCATTCTGTGAGTTCGACAGCTACTTGACTAAATATTGTATTTTCGCCTTACGCGACTTTTTATTTTTTTTAAACCTTTGAAATGGAGAACTATACTTGTCGCGTCTTGCCCGTATACAAATCAGTCCCGAAGTTGGACGGGCGCAGTGGCGTGGTGGTAAGACGTCGGCCTCCTGTGAGTTCGAATCCCGGTCGCTGCCGCCTGGTGGGTTAAGAGTGGAGATTTTTCCGATCTCCTAGGTCAACTTATGTACAGACCTGCTAGTGACTTAACCCCCTTCGTGTGTACACGCAAGCACAAGACCAAGTGCGCACGAAAAAGATCCTGTAATCCATGTCAAAGTTCCTCCGAAAGCGGCGTATGGCTGCCTAAATGGCGGGGTAAAAACGGTCATTCACGTAAAATTCCACTCGTGTACGTGCGAGTTTCAGCCCAAGAAGAAGAAGAAGAAGAAGAAGAAGAAGAAGAAGAAGAAGAAGAAGAAGAAGAAGAAGAATCGTTTATAAGGACAGACAGACAGAGACAGACAATCAGATTGACAGACAGACAGACAGACAGACAGGAACACATGACGGATTTACGTTGCGGTATGTTGTGATACGGGCTGGGATTTTTTGACGTTTGGATAACTCCTTGCGGAAGTCATTCGCCAAATCACCAACAGAACGCGAGGTGTTCTGGACCTTGCTTAAAATAAGTGGATAGACATTTTCAAGGTACAGTCGAACCTGCCCTTGAGACCACCTGCCCATAAAGACCACCTGCCCATAAAGACCACCTGTTCATAAAGATCACCTGCCCATTTGGACCACCCCAAAGGATCCCCGACGGTCTTTACGACTATATAAATCACCTGTCAAAAGAGACCACCGAGACCACTTTTGCTCAGTCCCTTGGGTGGTCTCTTTAGACAGGTTCGACTGTACGTAAGGGGGCGGTCAGTGTCGAAGTGCCTCCAAACCATATTTATTGGGCAGCTGTACAAGAGCGCGGTGCCAAAAACAGGCACATACATCTTCTTTCCTGGACCGTTAGTAATCACAACGTGCACTCGTTGTGAATACGCGATGGCTTGGTTTAAAGTGTGTTTACACCCCCGGTATAGGGGTGTGTATAGGTTTCGGTCGATGTGTTTGTTTGTGTGTTTGTGTGTTTGTGTGTTTGTGTGTTTGTGTTCGCATATAGATCTCAAGAATGAACGGACCGATCGTCGCCAAACTTGGTGAACAGGTTCTATACATTCCTGAGACGGTCCTTACAAAAATTGGGACCAGTCAAACACACGGTTAGGGAGTTATTGGTGGATTAAGATTCTACAAGGACTTATAGAGAAACATATTCATGGTCAAAGGGAAAGAACCTTCTCAGTTGGTGGCAGTGAGAATGGGTGCAGTGAGAATGGTTATTTCCCTTTGACCAACGGGGGTGTTTTTCCTACCTCGAAGGAATTTCTTGTTTATTCAACAATTCATAGGTACAATTCATGATGAGCATCTTTAGAATCAACGACAAGCTATACGATTTTAGTGGTGATCCCTCGCGATGGCTTCGCGGGTAGTCTTCTTGGACTTTTTGCTCATAATTAGTATGTTCTGTGTCTTCTAAATATGATTCCCTGACGATATTTCGTCACCGACAAAATATAAAATTATTCTGCCAATATCAAAAGGACGCTTTTTTTGTCTTCAACTTAAATCTCTCTTCAACCCTGAATGTGAGGGACTTGCAAAACGAATCATAACAAAGCGCTAACCACACTTCTTCTTCTTCTTCTTGGCGTTCGCAGAGGTTACACAATCAGTCCAGCACTGGTGATAAATGTTGTGCTAACCACACTAAATAGAATGCTGTCTCCCCATAATGTTATCGCCCCGAAATATCCTGACTTATTCCTGAGCGTTTATCGTTACTGATAATACTAACATCACAAAAAGCGGCGCAGCGGGCACTCTGACATCTGCGAGGAGCCACAATCTCCCGAGGGGCCAATTAGGCGCGCTGATTCCACAGGTGATTTCTATCTGCAGATGCATGCTCCTGTCCGGTACTCAGTGTGGGTGGGGGTGTGGGATCAATCTCATACGGTATTGATTAGCCTTCAGGGCCGGACCAAGTTCGTTTGAGGGGGGGGGGGGGGTTCCAACTGAAGGCAGGGGTCCAAAGTCCAAATTTTTTTTCTCTGAGAGGTACATTGAATGGCCAGGGGGGGGGGGGGGGGTCCGGAACCCCAGGAACACCCCCCCCCCCCCCAGATCCGGCCCTGGCCTTTATAGTACGCTGTGTTTGTGTGATTCACGTTGCGTACACTACCTGTGCACCGAGGGAGCCAGATTTCAAGTCGGCTTGTTTGAGCATTTTTTAACTCATTGTCTCCCAGGTACGGATATATCCGTACCCACTCATATGGCTCTATCTGACCAGGTACGGATATATCCGCTCAGACTGTCAGCTTCAGTCGCTTCCTGTAACGTCGATCTAACGCCTGCATTCCAGCGTAGTGATACACAGTTTCTACACAGTTACTACAATTCTGAGTGACCTGCTGCAGCACAGCTGGTCTCTGCTAAAAAACCACTTGGTTAACATAGGTGGGGTAGAAAGTGTTAAAGGGAAAGTGTGTGTGAGCACCTTTGTGTGTTTTTAACCTTAAACAAATGTCGCCAATATTTTTAGAGTGACGTTGAATACACGTTTATATAATCTTTTTATTTTTGACGTTTTGAACAAATGTAATACCGCTGGCTTCGGTCTGTGCGTATGTCCGTCTGTCTGTATATGCCTCTGTCTGTCTGTCTGTCTGTCTGTCTGTCTGTCTGTCTGTCTGTCTGTCTGTCTGTCTGATTTTCTGTCTTTCTTTCTTTCTGTCTGTCTCTCTCTGTCTCGCTCGGTCTCTCTCCCTCTCTCGCTTTATCGAAAGCAGACTTGTATGCGCTAGCATATCACCATTGGAGTTGAAAAAGTGACCTTTTAGGATTTAAAGCAGTGATGTTTTACGCGCTTCAGTGAGATCAAGCATAATATATTATAGTCTCAACAGTATCTATTAGGTTCCGATTTTACTTGTCGACGATAACACGAAGATAACACGGTGAATATAAAACAAATTATAATTGTATGTTGCACGTCAAACCTCGGAGTGTGTTTAATCCACATGGTGAAGATCACCAAACAAGGCTTCCATTACGGTAGACATTATTCGTGGTTCTATTGTGATTGCTGCCACAAGAACACATGTATACAACTCTTATTTGCTGATAGCGTCGGCGTAATTAGTAACTTCCATATATAATAATAATAATAATAAGAACATTTATATAGCGCTAAATCAAAAACTTTCGTTAAAAAGGCCTGCTCTAAGCGCTTGACATCTAAACTAAAACGTCATTCACACTCTTTACAATGATGTACAAGAACTTCATGTCACACTCTTTCATTCAGTATAGTATATCCAAAAAGCTGCTCTTAATAATTCTGCATACATTTATTGCTTACGTTAATGTGCATGCACCATGTACATATTAGTAAAATGTATCTGAACGTCAGGCGTTAGAGGGCAGGTGGGACATTTGCGTCATTTGCAGAGGGCTGTGGGTAGGAGTGCAATATATTACTGGCCAGAGAGATAGCGCACGTGTGTTGAAAGCGGTGGAGTCCAGTTTGTATTCCAGTGTTGAGCTTCTTCCGTGTCACGTCTACATACAGCTCAGGGAAGTAGTTATACCGAACTCTCGTGCTGCGAATGAAGACGCGTTTGCTAGACTATACATACATATTACAGTGTTCTTCTAGATGATCGAACGTGTAGCAAAGACCTGTACGTGTACGTGTTGAAATTGCGTCACCCGTGACTCTCTTTTTTCTCCAATGTTCCAAATGCATTCGTTGTTTTCCTCCCACCAAGACTGAAGATCTTGGCAAACACGTGACGTAAAACTTGATTTAATGACGTTACCCGTACACGTTCCCGTACACGTCCTGAAAAGTGCTGATCTAGATCTTGCTATTGCTACAATTGAGCCGATATGGCAACAACAGTTTTGGAAATGTTAGGCAGATATTGGCGTCAACTTGACCCATGCACCTTGAGGAAATTTGGCAATCGTGCCGAAACGACGGCAGAGTGTTTGTTGGCAATGTAACCAGTTTTGACGTTTTGTCGACTATCAACGGCAAACGGCAACCGGCAAATCCCTGCAGTGGTAAAGGCCAAACTGTGCGGCTATACTGACTAGAGCAAAGGCTGCATGGTGCCTGGGTGCCAGAGGTTTTGGCGCTGTGACAAAACGCTAATGAGGAATTGACAGGACACATGCAATTAGTTTTCTTCATTCAGTGCTGGTTAGATTGTGTGTCAGTCATTCCAGGAACAGATGCCGTATTCCTTTGAAATGTACTTTCTCTTTTTTTTTATGAACATGATGGATTCTTCGTAATCAGTTAAGGCATTTTGTCTGATCTGATCCATGGTACCCCCCCGCCCCCACTTGCCCCACTTACTTGCATGCTTGCTCGAATTTTGCTCGCTAGGAGAGGAGATAACACTAGTGGTCCCGGTCTAATCCATCAGTCTCGTTGTTGTTTGATTACTTTCTTTCTATCGTCCAACTGCCAAGGTAAGAGCATTAACAACACTTCAATTGTGGCACACAGGATGTTACCACGAACCATTTGCTAACACGAATACATTACAATGGAAAGTATGAGAGAGAGAGAGAGAGAGAGAGAGAGAGAGAGAGAGAGAGAGAGAGAGAGAGAGAGAGAGAGAGACAGACAGACAGACAGACAGACAGACAGACAGACAGACAGACAGACAGACAGACAGACAGACAGACAGACAGACAGACAGACAGACAGACAGACAGACAGACTGAGAGACAGGCAGACAGACAGACAGACAGGCAGACAGGCAACTCGACAGGCAGACATTCAGACATACAGACATTCAGACATACAGACAGACGGACAGACATACCGAGGCAAAGAGAGGGAGGGAGAGAGAACAGAGAGAGAGAGAGAGAGAGAGAGAGAGAGAGAGAGAGAGAGAGAGAGAGAGAGAAAGAGAAAGAGAAAGAGAAAGAGAGAGAGAGAGAGAGAGAGAGAGAGAGAGAGAGAGAGAGAGAGAGAGAGAGAGAGAGAGAGAGAGAGAGAGAGAGGTACTCCCTCCATCTACTGTTTCTGTTTGCACACCAACAGTCAATTCACAACCAACATTTCTCTGTACATACAGAGTTCACCTACTGTTTATCTACGCCAAAGTACCCCCCCTCAGCCTCAGCGAAGAAAGTTGCTTGACCTCGATGCTTTATCATAGCAAGAGCTCAGGTGCTGTCTACCTCCCGTCTGACTTAGGGCGATGCGCCCTTCTGTTGTGATACCTTAAACCAGGCTGTTAAGTCTAGTCCTGTCAGATCAGACGCCCAGAGTGCCCCGCTGAAACTTTCATTTGAGTGCATGCCAGCAACCTTGCACTGCTTTTTGGTGTGCTTTTTAATACCCGGTATTAGTAATATTTTCCACCGGGAGCCGGAAGCGACACGAATTTCCAAACCATGAAATAATAAAGTAGAACATGAAATTAAATGAGTGTCTGTGGCGAGCATTTACGACATGTCCGACTTGGACACTGTCACGCGTATTTGAACTACACGGTACATAAACTTGTCTTCTGACAGTATATCATGTGAGTTTGTGAAACTCGAGGAAATCACGATTCGAAGTCGAGGCTTTCTCGTTGGAAAACTGTAAACCGGCGCGGAGTCTCTTGTTTGCCTAATTATGACAGAAGAGGATTATAATTAAAACTCATGCAAACATTAACATCTGACTTCCAATATTCTGGCACGATCATTTAAGATGTTTTTAAACAAAACATAACTTTGCAGGGGAATGGTATCTCAGGCTTTGAATCATGCCGTTCAAGCTTAAAAAAAAAGTAAATTTTAAGGGGCTTATTGTCCGTCAGGTCTTAATTGCCTATTATTGGACATGAATTGGTTTATACGATTCGAGTTTTACGCCCTCACGGCTTTTTGATGTTTGCGTGTTTAGGTGGTATCAGCCATCTGCACTTATGGTAGAATGACCAAGATCTTTAACGTGCCATTGTGGTGACACGGGGGTGGGAGATGGATACCGTCTCTGGGTCTGCACATAAAGTTGACCCGTGTCCGTCCCGGCCCGGATTCGAACCAGCGACCTCTCGATCACAAGTCCAGTGCTCTACCACCTGAGCTACCCGGGCCCCCGTTCAAGCTTGTTAGAGGCTCCACAGTTATAGCGTGATCCTTAGACGTATTCCGCACTTTTCTACCAATTGTTCCTTGAGACCTTGAGGGGGTCAGGATATCCACGCCCCAAAAGAAAAAGAAAGCTTTGAAAAGAGCGACGATCAAAGTTTCGGAGTCTGCAAGGTTAACCCGGGGACTAAGAACTCAACCCCCAAAAATAATAGTTACCGTACATAAATTACATGTAGCGTACATGGTAGATACTAGAACTTACCCTGGACGTATCTCCTTTATCGTTTAGGCCTAAAAAAAAATAGGTGTGGTTACGGTAACCCGGCCTACCCTATTTTTAGGGGCCGACCCTATAACTTTTTATTACATTTGTCAAAAACAAAAACAAAAACAAACCCGAGTGCAGAAAACGCAATGAAAGCGAAAGCGCTCGAGTCGCACACTTATTTCCCTGTCAAGTAGGTTTAATTTGTACACATTAAAAAAAAAAGTTTAAAAAAAAAGTGATTGCCTACCTTCCTACCCTATTTTTTTGTGGCTATGTTACCTTAACCACACCTATTTTTTTTGTTTGCCTTATAATAGTAACCTTCTGCTGCGACCGTGTGCCCCCCCCCCCCCCTTCCAGGATACACACTGCATTTCATCCTCACTCGATCAAATAACAAAAGAGATCGTAATGCGGAAAGAAGGACAAACTGACAAATATGGAGAGCAAATCCTAAACATCCCCATTTAAATTTTACGGCAATGTAAAATAATAATTTTTTTTGGCGAAAAGTTGATGGCTTTTGAGAACTCAATTCATCAACATATCCAATTCTGCAGGAGAAGCCGTCTGAATGTTGCTTTTTACATTTAGTCAAGTTTTGACTAAATGTTTTAACATAGAGGGGGGAATCGAGACGAGGGTCGTGGTGTATGTGTGTGTGTGTGTATGTGTGTGTGTGTCTGTGTGTGTGTGTAGAGCGATTCAGAGTAAACTACTGGACCGATCTGTATGACATTTTTCATGAGAGTTCCTGGGTATGATATCCCAAGAAATTTTTTTCATTTTTTTGATAAATGTCTTTGATGACGTCATATCCGGCATTTTGTAAAAGTTGAGGCGGCACTGTCACACCCTCATTTTTCAATCAAATTGATTGAAATTTTGGCCAAGCAATCTTCGACGAAGGCCGGACTTCGGTAATATTGCATTTGAGCTTGGAGGCTTAAAATTTAATTAATGACTTTGGTCATTAAAAATCTGAAAACTGTAATTAAAATAATTTGTTTATAAAACGATCCAAAATTACGTTTATCGTATTTTTCATCATTTTCTGATTCCAAAAACATATAATTATGTTATATTCGGATTAAAAACAAGCTCTGAAAATTAAAAATATAAAAATTATGATTAAAATTAAATTTCCGAAATCGATTTAAAAACAATTTCATCTTATTCCCTGTCCGTTCCTGATTCCAAAAACATATAGATATGATATGTTTGGATTAAAAACACGTTCAGAGAGTTAAAAAGAATAGAGATATAGAAAAGCGGGCTATCCTCCTCAGCGCAACCGCTACCGCGCTTTTCTGTATTGTCAATTTCACTGCCTTTGCCACAAGCGGTGGACAGACGATGCTACGAGTGTACGGTCTTGCGGAAAAAATGCAATGCGTTCAGTTTTATTCTGTGAGTTCGACTGAGCTTGACTAAATGTTGTATTTTCGCCTTACGCGACTTGTTGTCACGTGTCCAAGTGGGGGGAAGGACTTATCCCATCAAAAGCCTGGCCAGAGTTGAGATACGAAGCTGAACTTTTGTAGGCGGTAAGGGCTAACAGTGCCTTTAAATCAGGCCGTTCAACCCTGTCAGACGACGTTAAGTACCCCCTTCAAATTCTCGTCTGAGTGCCAGCAACGTTGCTCTGGGTTTTGATGATCGGCTGTTTTGAGCGTTTCAGGTGTATATTAACTGAGTCTGAGCTTGAAGTTGTGATGAAAGAGTTGAGGCAGATTCTGTACCCTGATTAAAGCCAGCCTTGGTTAGCCCTTTTCTGGTGCAATTTTATGTAAGATTTTAATCTCTCAGTGTCTCAGTCTATGCGTCTGTGAGCCTGTGCGTCCGCGTACAACTCTCTCTCTCTCTCTCTCTCTCTCTCTCTCTCTCTCTCTCTCTCTCTCTCTCTCTCTCTCTCTCTCTCCCTGTCTCGCTCCCTGTCTCTCTCCGTGTCTCTCTCTCTGTCCCCTCTCTCTCTGTGTGTGTGTATGTGTGTGTGTGTGTGTGTGTGTGTGTGTGTGTGTGTGTGTGTGTGTGTGTGTGTTCTTCTCTCTCTCTCTCACTCTCTCTCTCTCTCTGCAGGGTGCCGAAGATCTTCTCCTGAACTGGTGTGTCCGCAGGCCATGTTTCTGCTCGTAGTTTCTGGTGGATTGGACAGTGTTGGAGGAGGTGTTCCACTGTCATGTCTGCGATGCCACAGTGGCATACAGGCGTGTCCCCAATGTGGAATTTTGAGAACATGTGCTGCCTGAGTCTGCAGTGGCCGGTTCTCAGGCGCACAATGATGACCTGGTCTTTTCTGGAGAGTTGATAGTAACTGTCTCTAGGGTTGTAGTGAGGGTGTTGTTGCAGCCACCTTTTCCGTTGCTTCTCTTTTACAATGGTTTTTGCTTCACCAAATGTAACTTGTTGGTTCTCTTGTGGTAGCTTCCCCCCTTCTTTTGCCAGCCTGTCAGCTTCCTCATTTCCTTGAATGTTGCAGTGTGATGGTATCCATTGTATAACTGTCTTCTCCGTGGATTGCTGCAATGTAATGAGGGCAGTTGCAAGTTCACTAACGTCCTGGTTTTGGGGGTTAGAGAGTGCTTCCTGCAGATGGCATCTCCTGGGAGCATTAGAGAGTTTTTTTCAGCACACCAGCGGCTTCCTTCAGTGCTTCTGCCTCGGCCTTGTAGTTGGTGGAGAATTTCCCTGTTGCGATTGACTTCTTTATTGGAGCAGCATCTTTTCACAGACAAGGATACCTCCACCGCCGTTTCGTGTTGCTTTTTCGGCTGACCGTCAGTGTATGCGTGGGTCCACTCTGCATTTGGGTATGTTTGGCTGATGTGCTCTAGTGTGAGCGCCTTCCTTTCAGCTTCAGACTGGACTTGTTTCTGCAGGATTCCCGGGACAGTTGTGCAGATCTCAGGGAACTCCTTTCTTTTCCAAATTGGGAGTGCTATGGGAATTAAGATTGGTGTAGCGGCTTGTTCCATCAGGTCTGCATGGGTCCCGTCTTTCCAATCCTTTGTGCTTGGTGAAGGAAACTCTCCCTCTTCAGTCTGCATTTGGTGGGCATTGATGTCCGTTCGTGCATTGGGTGTGCTTGCATTCTCTTGAATTTTGCATATTGCAAGAGGGTCTTGGTGTCCCTTCTGCTCTCAAGAGCCTCAAGTCCAGTCAGTGTTTCCATTGCCTGGATTGGAGTTGATTTCATAGCTCCCCTGATGATTCTTGAGGCTTGATTTTGTAACCTGTTTGCTCGGTCAAAACTTGACTTTGCTGCTGTTCCCCAGGCTGCCACCCATACTCCAAAACTGGTCTGATTCTCCCAGTGTAGACGTGTCTTCTGGACATAGTAGTCTGCCCCTCCCAAGTCGTTCCTGACAGTTTCTTCATCAGAGACATAAGCGCAGTCTGGCCTTTTTGGTGCATGTGTGTGTGTGTGTGTGTGTGTGTTTGTGTGTGTGTGTGTGTTCGCGCGAGCGCGCATGTGTACGCGTGCGCGTTTCAGTATGTGTGTGCGGTTTGCTGTTCAACGCCTCAGTGGCTATCCGTACACAGATTCTATAATAATAATAATAATACTTTCAAAATGCATTGTGGTTTTTTCTCTCTCTATATTTCTAATTCTCTTGTTCTCTTGTCTTTAGTTTCCTCCCCCTGGACATCTAATAGACCTGTCTCCCCTGTCTCTTATCCCATTTCTTCTCCCTCGCCGCCGTTCATAATTAGGTTAAAGAAGTCGTTTATCACCCAAGACCTTTGTAAACAAGTGTGGTTTTTATGGGACCCCTCAGCCCTAAAAGCAATTCATGATTGCCACATCAATGAAAGCGAAATCGTGTCTAGAATTTCAGTACGCTCAATGTGCAGTCTTCCCTTCTCTAGTGGTTAAGGATTAGTGCGAAAATGTCGGAAAGTCCGTTATTTACAAGGACAGTACAACTTCCGGTCGAAAATCTTGATCTCTAAGATCTCGACAGAGAAATGATAGCATAGTTCAGCGCGTCCAAATGTGTTTTTACATTTAGTCAAGTTTTGACTAAATGTTTTAACATAGAGGGGGAATCGAGACGAGGGTCGTGGTGTATGTGTGTGTGTGTGTGTGGGTATGTGTGTGTGTGTGTGTGTGTGTGTGTGTGTGTGTGTGTGTGTGTGTGTGTGTGTGTGTGTGTGTGTGTATGTAGAGCGATTCAGAGTAAACTACTGGACCGATCTTTATGAAATTTTACATGAGAGTTCCTGGGTATGATATCCCCAGACGTTGTTTTCATGTTTTGGATAAATGTCTTTGATGACGTCATATCCGGCTTTTTGTAAAGGTTGAGGCGGCACTGTCACACCCTCGTTTTTCAATCAAATTGATTGAAATTTTGGCCAAGCAATCTTCGACGAAGGCCGGACTTTGGTATTGCATTTCAGCTTGGAGGCTTAAAAATCAATTAATGACTTTGGTCATTAAAAATCTCAAAATTGTAATTAAAATTATATTTTCATAAAACGATCCAAAATTAAGTTCATTTTATTCTTCATCATTTTCTGATTCCAAAAACATATAAATATGTTATATTCGGATTAAAAACAAGCTTTGAAAATTAAAAAATTATGATTAACACTAAATTTCCGAAATCGATTTAAAAACAATTTCATCTTATTCCTTGTCGGTTCCTGATTCCCAAAACATATAAATATGATATGTTTGGATAAAAAACACGCTCAGAAAGTTAAAACGAAGAGAGGTACAGAAAAGCGTGCTATTCAGCACAGCGCAACCACTACCGCGCTAAACAGGCTCGTCAATTTCACTGCGTTTTGCACGAGCGGCGGACTGCCGTCATTGTGAAAAAATGCAGTGCGTTCAGTTTCATTCTGTGAGTTCCACAGCTTGACTAAATGTAGTAATTTCGCCTTACGCGACTTGTTTCTTTCTGTGTCAGCTAATTGTCCTTGTATGTTATTTTCTTTTTTGGGCTTAGTAATAATCTTTTGGGATATGTTGCACACCTTCCCGTGTAAACCCTTCCCGTGTAAACAAACTCGGATTGCATAGACTACTGTGCTTCGCGCTATATTATTATTATGATCATTTTTATGCGCCTAATCTAGATATAGCCCTAGGCGCTTACATATTAATTTCTGCCGTTTGAAATGGAATTTTTTACAGACAGACAGACAAACAGACATTTTTTACACACAATATATAACGCATTCACATCGGCCAGTAAAGCTCAGTAGCCTATTATGCGAGCATTCACCTTTCACGGCCTTTATTCCAAGTCAAACGGGTATTTGGTGGACATTTTTATCTATGCCTATACAATTTTGCCAGGAAAGACCCTTTTGTCAATCGTGGGATCTTTAACGTGCACACCCCAATGTAGTGTACACGAAGGGACCTCGGTTTATCGTCTCATCCGAAAGACTAGCACTTGAACCCACCACCTAGGTTAGGAAAGGGGGGAGAAAATTGCGGCCTGACCCAGGGTCGAACACGCAACCTCTCGCTTCCGAGTGCAAGTGCGTTACCACTCGGCCACCCAGTCCTATATAAGCTGTCATTGTTATTATCATTATTAATAAATTTATCTCCTCAGATCTGAATACAATAACATATTTGAGGATGAAAGTCGCTCGTTCAATTCAATGCTTGTTATTTTCTCAGGCGCCAGGAGATTGGTTCCGCGTCCCTTTCTTTTACTCTTGTTACACGTGTCGTAAACATTTAGAGCTTACGTCCCTTTGTTCCTCACAATCCTCAGATCTGTTTAAGCTCTCATTTCACTAGTTTATCATGTTTTATTTGAACTTATTTCCTTTATGTTCCAGAGTAATGTTGCACAAGTTTCAACAATTGTGTGTATATGCTGCGGTGCTTAGGATTGCACTTTGTGTCAAGTGTAAAAACGTATATGTGCAAAAGAAATGTCACCTTTTCCTGTGGAATCGGATCAAACGGGCAGCGACAGCAGTCTCTAAGGACCAAAAACTTGCTTGTCTATGTGAACCTGAACTTTCTTAATTAATTATGCTTTGCAAACGTCCCCAGGGGCTAGAGAACACCCACATGCCAACAACATAAAAGTGCTGTGTCGATCTTCGATTTAGAAGAAGGGTTGAGATGGGGGTGTTTAACCGTAACCTTTTAGAAAGATGAAGAGAGAGAGAGAGAGAGAGAGAGAGAGAGAGAGAGAGAGAGAGAGAGAGAGAGAGAGAGAGAGAGAGAGAGAGGGAGAGAGACTCAGAGAGAGAGAGAGAGAGAGGAGGAGGGAGAGAGGAGAGAGAGAGAGAGAGAGAGAGAACCCCTCCTCCTGCTCTCCATAAGTACAGACATATTTATGTAAGTGAAATGTTTATGTGATTCTGTACCTTCTTCGCAACAAGAAAGTTATAATTATGGTATTATTCTATGCACACAAATCCACTTCTTCTTGGGTCTGGGTAGTCTCATAGTTATACCTTTATGCAGATAAGGCACCAATCACGAGGTCCACACGGACCAATGATATTAATCCTACCTTGCAATCGGCTCTGCACGTTTCTTCGTCGTTCCTAGATGGATTAGTCTTCTGCTTGGTTAGAGCAGTACCGGCCGTCACAAACTTCGCTCGGAATGAACCGGTGGACATTTATTGTATACTGATTTCTTGCTAATACCTCAGAAATGTTGTAAACACAGGTCATGTTTCTGAATGAAAAAATGTAGTTTTAATGAATTGAAACGAATTCAGAAATACAGAAGAAAGAGAAAGAGCGGAAGACATGACTGATTAGGTTTGCTGCCAAATTGCACGGCAAAAACGACAGTAACGAAACTGTTAGCTGACACATCTCCCTCTCTTTTGTCCGTCGTTTTCTTCCGGTACATCCCATCTTCTCCCATTTTATTTTGCCCCTCACCCCTTTCACTTTCATCCCTTCGATCATAATTCCCAAGGATGCTGTCAAAGAGAATAAAAACACAAACTACTTCCGGTTCATTTTAAGCTCCAGCACTGACCTAGAGTGGTCGCCCTTGACAAGGGCAGATTATACACCGACAAGACGACCAGATGACAGTAGTGTCTCGCTCGTGCTGTGATGGATGCGTCGGGAATCGAGAGATTGCAAATCGATATCTCTCATTGTTTGTATGTTTGTTTGCCTGTTTATGCGGTTCGTGTGCTTCCCTTTGTTTTTGTTTGCAGAAGGGGTGAAACTGGGTTTGCTGCGCTCGCACTGTATCAGTAAACGTGCATGGGAAAATTCTGTGTACACGATTTTGCCCAACATTTCAAATGTATTCAAGAATCCACTTTCAAAACCACTAGGTCGACGAACTTTGGATGGTTTGTTTGTCTATGACTAAACGTTCTGACAACTCACCTTTTTTGATTTCCCTTTTCTTTGGAATTGTTGGTACGTTAACTTTAGAATCTTCTGTTTGGCCGTGCACGTGCAGCTTACACAGAGGTTCATCGCATGATTCATTAGTTTGTGACGCTCATGAAAACGTAAATCTAGGAACTCAGACACTATTTTGAAGTCGTAAAAGGTTGACCACTTCACCACCAATACTCTTCTTGGCCAGCCCATATTGATCACGATCTATGTCTTCCTTTTGTGCAGCCTGCTTTGCCCGCTGTATATATTCCTTCCTTGTATGATTTGAAGTTCAGATAGGGAACCCCTGTTGACACATCCTCCTTTAAGAATGACATGTTGCGAGCTCAGACCTGGCTCTTGTAAACATAAACCTTCCGCTGTTGTTTTGCAGTGTTTTGTATTGCATTGGTTATTAGCCTAATGCTCGCGGAGTGGGGAAAATATGTTGTTCTGGATTTGTACCCCTCTTGCGTTTTTTGTATGAACTTCTATTATACACAAAGCCCAATCGTCCAACTTATCCCTACTTATTGTTTAAACACTTAATGACATACACTACATTTAAAATGACAAACATATTCGCGCACACACACACACACACACACACACACACACACGCACGCACGCACGCACGCACGCACGTACACAAGCACGCACGCACACACACACACACACACACACACACACACACACACACACACACACACACACACACAGACACACACACACTCTCCTCAAATACACTTTAAAAAAATGTAATTCAAAGGATTCTTCATCTTTAACAGAAAATACACTAGCACTTTTCCTAAGATAAAAACAAAAATAGATTCTGTTTACCTGGTAACCATGGCGATAAGCTGCTTTGATTGAAATAGACTTTGTGTGCCGATATTCTGACCGTCAACAAAGGCGGGTGGAATTCCATGAATTACTGCTTCGGAGGACTGTCTGTTGAAATCTGGTCCAAAACAAATAACGATCGATCGGTTTTGAAATGCTCGTGGAAGATTACTGTGACTAGTTCATGCAGAGTTTGTCGTTGAGGTCACCACCAGTACTTTGATTTTTCTGGTGTGAGTGGATGTGTGTGTGTGTGTACGTGTGTGTGTGTGTGTAAATGTGTGTGTGTGTGTGTGTGTGTGTGTGTGTGTGTGTGTGTGTGTGTGTGTGTGAATATGTTTGTGTGTGTGTATGTGTGTGTGTGTGTGTGTGTACGTCACATGTGCGTGCGTGCGTGCGTGCGTGCGTGCATGCATGCATGCATGCATGCATGTGAGTGTGAGTGTGTGTGTGTGTGTGTGTGTGACAAGTTGGTCAGTTGGTTGGATGGCGGACACGTGGACAGGCAGTTAGACATATACGCAGACGTTTGGGGGGAAGGAAAATGTATGTAACACATTTAAATCAACGTCGGCTGAATGTTTACAAATCGTTAATGGCTCGAACGCAGCGACTATCAAAATGCTAGGGCTGCTTCAAATACACTCTGAAATTAAAGTGGCTGTTTTTCTTGTTCTGTGTAAACTGACAAGGATGTACGCTCATAGAAGAAAATGAAATAGTGCAGTGTCAAATAAATCAAATAAAATGAAGCAATACACAACTGGGCAATAATTTCAACCCACAAAAGTGATTAACAACGCCATTAATCTTTATTTTATAAGTTCTTTTCTTTTCTCTTTCTTGCCTCTGCTCTCTCTTTTTTTTTTTGGGGGGGGGGGGGGGCTTTAAACAGACGCTTTCGCTCACTTTGAATTAGGCACGACCCTAAACGAGTGGCTGCTTCCCCGATGCGAGTTGGACGTGCAATCAGAGGGCACTTCTCACTCTCTCTGATTGGCTGAGACGGCCCAAGATGGTATGCGCAGCGTGGATCTAATGGAAAAATACCCTGTACTGTCACTTTCTGTTTTCCCATTTTGTTGACAGATTTTGGAAGGGGTTGTATGTTTTGCTCATGGCGACGCTGACGGGGGTATATGTTTTATTTATCGAAACACTGAACGAGTTTGTTTTCTGTAAATAGTGAGCGTCGAAGCCTATTCCCTCTAGTAGATGTTAACATGCTAAATGTTTCCCTCCCCTATTAAACCTCATCTTGCAGAATTGTGAGTCTGCTTTACTTGTTGTTGAAATAAATCTCTAAGTTGAGGGATTGGCCCGCGTTCCTGTAAAAAGTGCGTTAGGTTTCAGATTGCGGCTGTCTGTGAGATTTTAAAGGCAAAGGAGAGAGAGAGAGAGAGAGAGAGAGAGAGAGACAGAGAGACAGAGACAGACAGAGAGAGAGAGAGAGACAGACAGACAGAGAGGGAGAGAGAGAGAGAGAGAGAGACAGACAGAGAGACAGACAGAGAGACAGAGACAGAAAGAGACTCTGAAGATTTTTTGTTTGTTCAAACTTTAGCTTCCGTGCAGGACAGATGGAGCGAGTGATGGGCCTATAAATCACACACACACACACACAGACACACACACACACACACACACACACACACACTCACACATACACACACACATGAACACACGCACAAACGCACGCACGCTCGCACACAGACATTCTTCCTTCTTTGCCACCGTTCAACTGTTGTTAAAACCCCGCAAAATCATTACACTCACCCTCTCTCTGTCTGACTGAGTATCTATCTGTCTGTCTGTCTGTCTGTCTGTCTGTCTGTCTGTCTCTCTCTCTCTCTCTCTCTCTCTCTCTCTCTCTCTCTCTCTCTCTCTCTCTCTCTCTCTCTCTCTCTCTCTCTCTCTCTCTCTTTATCTCTTCGTTTCGTTCTGGAGGCCAAAGAACATTTTTTAATTATACTTTTTTTTATATATAAAAATGTGTTTGCTCCGACAAGAATTGATCGATATGGAGGATGTTAAACCGTTGAAAAGAATCACAACTAATTTCATGGAACAGGTGTCAAGAACATAACGATCGATCCTGCGTTTAGCACAGAACGAATTGTTTCTTTGCACAGGTTGAGTTATGTGTGTTTGGTGTTCGCAGCAATTTTTGAAGTTTGTAGATTTACAAAGCATTCGCCTTTGTTAAAATCATCTTGATTATGAGGATGTTCAGTCGTCTACGCATAACCCGTTTTTCTACGTTCTTTTTGTTATTCCTATTACTCAAATATCCTTACGCTGGAAAAATGTGGGTCGTCTCCTCCCAGGGGAAAGCTAGCAGCAGCCAGTCCTCCTATCGGCCACAAGAGTGCGTGTTTAGGTACAATCCCCTACCTGCACTTTTGGCAGAATGACCAAGCTAGCGTGTTACAGTGCTGGACACCGTCTCTGAGTCTGCAGCTGCAAATACAGTTGACCCGTGGCCTGGATTCGAACCCGTGACGCGACGGTCACAAGTTCTGTGGTTTACAACCGGAGTTACCAAATCCCTATGAGAAAGGCTGTGCTGAAGCACAAATCAGTTCTGTGCATGTACTTGTTTTGATGATAGGACAATAGCTTGAACAAAAACTATGCAGATTCTTTGGTCTTGCGGAAGGTAATCTTGGGCAATCTTGCGAATGATGAATGAAAGCGCGGTGTCAAAAATGACGGATGGCAAAACGCGTATTTGCTTGATTTTTTCCCCCTCCCTATCGCTCGCTCGTTCATCTTTCTTAGATTCCTATTACTTCGTCTTGTCCCGATTTAATGTGAAGAAAACAAAACGCTGTTTAAAGTATGGCTGCCACTAATTTGTTTGTCCAGGATAACTTGTACGCAGCCCTAGACCTCGTATGTAACGTTCGAGAATGTAATGTTCTATACCATATAGAAGCGGTCATTCTTCCAGAAGTGCAGTTTTACTGATCGCACCTAAACACGCACACTTTAATTTGGTTAGGGGCAAATTACACCTGCGCAGAGTCAGCGGCGCTGCATGCTGCGATAGGGATTGTGACGAATACTTGGCTCGTTTTCTTTTCACGAAACGTGTAGCGGGCTGGGGGGAAAAATACCTCAATATTCTGCAGTGCGTCGTCTGTGCCGCTGACTCTGCGCAGGTATAATTTGCCCCTTAGCTGTCCTGTGATTGCTGCTAGCTTTGTCTTGGGGGAGACAACCAGAAGAAGCTGTGTTCATATGTATAAGGACTAAGGAGGCACGTACAGTCCTGCAAGTATAAACAATTTGGGACACAATCTCAAACCTGCCCATGCCTTTAATATGTGTGACCCTCCACCAAGGAATGAGTCGCATGTCACCTTTGCATGATTTTCATATTTTTGCATTTCCCTAAAGAGTGGTTTATGTTCTATCCAGTGGTGAAACCCGTTTTAGAAAAGAGCGAAAACTGTTTGAGTTATAAGCCTGTGACTAAGGTGACCCTCACACTGTTACCAGACACTCCCGGATCCCCGGACTTATATTAAGCCTAGCGCAGAACCGCGCGAGCGGAGGTGACATGCCACTCATTTCGTGGTGGAGGGTCACATTTATGGAATAAGATCATTCCTCCACTTTATCCCAAAGTTCAGAGTAGGAATATTTGTTTGGAGAAATTGATTCATAAAAATATCACACTCTGCACAGGCAGCAGTCGGGCTGTTGATGGTAGGCATGTGTCCAAGTGGAGGGCTGTGTTTTTGTTTGTTTGTTTGTTTGTTTGTTTGCTTAACGCCCAGCCGACCACGAAGGGCCATATCAGGGCGGTGTTGCTTTGACATATAACGTGCGTCACACACAAGACAGAAGTCGCAGCACAGGCTTCATGTCTCACCCAGTCACATTATTCTGACACCGGACCAACCAGTCCTAGCACTAACCCCATAATGCCAGACGCCAGGCGGAGCAGCCACTAGATTGCCAATGTTAAAGTCTTAGGCATGACCCGGCCGGGGTTCGAACCCACGACCTCCCGATCACGGGGCGGACGCCTTACCACTAGGCCAACCGTGCCGGTCGTGAAAGCCTGGTAAGATCTGTGATAGTCAGCAGAACTGTGAACACATGAAGGACTATTTTATTTAAAAAAAAAAAGTATCCTATCATGGTCTCACTTAATTCACGCGGCTGTTGCAACGTTAGACAACAGTCATTCACCGATAATTCGATGAAGTGTATAAACCGAAAAATATCCCGCAAAATGTTAGTCACACCAAAGAGTGAGTGTCTACGGGAAAGGTATCGTGCATCTTCAAGGAGTCGTACTGGTTAAACAACATGGATTTCACGTGCTTTCATCGCGCGTCTATAATTATCAACACTGATGCAACTGATAGCAAAACAGTAATTAATCAATGTCTCACCGTCGGAGAAGACAAGACACATAGTGAAGTTTTGAAAGATAGCTCGTGACAAAAACCAAGCCCTCCATGCTTCACGGATAGCTTTGTAATGTATTGCTTCAACACCGAGCAGAACCTTTTCTCGGCCACGCCGCTAAGCGACTCGGGAATATTGAAGACAAGGACCTTTTTTTTTCTTTTTAAAAAAATATTATAAACTAGATGAATACCCGCTTCGTCGGGGACGGCTGCGCCGGGAAGAAGTCGATCCGAATACCCGGCTGCGCCGGGGACCCGGCTATGCGCACCGCACGGAGGAAGGGAGATAATCACGGCTAAAAACACTGGAGAAGATAAGGAAGAGTTACTGGTAGTGGATCCAGACAAAAAAAAACAAAATCGGTTCAGTACAAAAAACAAAATCGGTTCAGCGCTGCGCGCTGAGAGCACGTGTTGAAATATCTCATCGACCAGGTTGTGTCCCGGGTGTACCTGAATATGCCCACCAAATTTGAAGCAGATCCATCGAGAACTTTGGCCGTGCATCGCGCACAGACACACAGACAGCCAGACACACAGACACACAGACACACAGACACTAGTCGTATATATATATACTAGAATGAATACCCGCTTCGCCGGGTAGCCGGCTTCGCCGGGAAGAAGTACTTAGAGCCGTACGCCGGCTTCGCCGGGTCCGAACAATGGACCCGCCAAGCTTAGGTCCCTCCCAGATTCGTGGAATGGGAACAGCACGAAAATGATTCAGTGGCCATAATGCCATTCCTGACCATATCGAGTCCCATCCTTGTCGACGAATGTAACCGTGTTAATCACCTTTGGAGGCGAACTCCACTCAAACAGGATTGAGCAATTTAGAGCTTATCTCTAAGCCCTTTTGAACTGTTATGGCTTCTCAAAGGAAGGCCAGTACATACAAATACACAAAAGCCGCCAGACCACATCACAAACAGAACTGAACAATCCCCAGGTGTTGCCCACATAGAGAGACACACACACACACACACACAAACACAGAGAAGCCGTATATATAGAGAGATAGATGACAGTGTATTTTTCGCGTGGCTATAAATTGATTCGACCTTTGCACTTTTACAGTGAGGATAATTTACGGGTCCAATTTACGTTCTGGACACTGCGGTGACCTTCTAAAAATAGTAACAGAACGCCGGGAATATCCGAAGATGCCCCACTCATACAATAGTGCACCATACGAAGGAAGGGAGGTAAACGCTGAAAACCTGGAGAAGATAAGGAAGAGTTACTTATAATGGTGAAATGAACACAAAAACCAAAATCGGTTCAGCGTTGCGCGCTGAGAGCACGTGTTGAAATATCGACCAGGTTGTGTCTTGTCCCGGGTCTACCTGAATATGCCCACCAAATTTGAAGCAGATCCATCGAGAACTTTGGCCGTGCATCGCGAACTCACACACAGACACACAGACACACAGATACACAGACACACAGACAGACACTAGTCGTATATATATATATATATAGAAACCCAACTCAAAACAAAAACCCCAATGCATTGCACCTTTCTGTGGTCCTTACTTTTGTTTCCACAATTTGACAATTTGCAAGCAGTCTTTGGCGTTTCACTCTGTACAAAGTCTGTTTGTTAACTGCAGCATACAGCCCGCGCAGTATCAAGCTGCGTGGTTATCAGCCGTGCTGGAAACCCACATTGTTTGACCTTGAACAAAGGGGCAGCAGGGCGCCAGCAGTGGGTTAATGTAAACGCACCTCAAGACCCAGCCAAGTCAAAAGCCGAGAAAATCCCGGGAAGCTTTTGTTTCGTCTCACCCCGACTCACATTCTTCTTTGTTTTACAAACGACAACAGGGAATTACGCAGAGGACAACCATCTATTTTACAAGAAGAGAGATCTTCATCCAAAAAAACACTTTCCAGGAAATTCACCTCACTTGCAAACATGAGGACATCCAAATTGCCATGCTATCATAGTCTGATTTATTTTCTTGTAAAAAAAAAAGCCTAACTAACCCGTTTTACAAACCAGAAGGGAACTGGCTCTAGAGAACTATAACTTGAGATGCAAAATTGTTGCGTTTTGCTGAAAACACCATAATTACTGGTGCTGTTATGCAATGAACGTTCCAAGGGAGTTCCTTTGAGATCAATTTCTTTCCCATCGTTCCAAGTATCAATCTGGGTTTTGTAGAAGTAAATGTTGTAAACCTGAATCCCGCAGGCAAGGACGAATTGACGCTCTGGGATTTTGGCGTGTCTCCAAGCCCACTTAAAACGGGAACAATAGCCCAGTGGATACATCGTCGGTTTGCTACGAAAAGGGTTAAATATTCGAATCCCGGCCGCGCCTGGTAGGTTAAGGGTGAAAATGCCTCCTATCTCCAAGGTCAACTTATTTGCAGACCTGCTAATCTCTTATCCCCCTTCGTGTGGACACAAAAGCACAAGACCAAGTATGAACGAAAAGACCATGTTATCAATGTCAAAGTCCGGTGGGTTATAGAAACACGACAATACTAAGCATGCATTCCCAAAAAAACACTGAGTATGGCTGTCTAAATAACGGGGACAAAATAAAACAAAAACACTCTGCAAAAACACGCGTGCACGTGGGAGTTTCATCCCATGAACGAAGAGGAAGATAGAAGAAAAATGCCCATGTAAAAGCCTGGCCGGGTCCCAGATGGTGAACCGATTCCTTCACAACACGATGACTGTGCCCTCATGGTTGGCGTTGATGCGTGGTACCATGGTTTATTAGAGTGCGCCGTGCAGCCCAGTACCTCCGTCTTCAGCACTCGAGGTTTCTGTCGGGGTTGCCTCACCCTTAGCTCATGGCCCGTACGTCCTACCCTGAGAGCACAGGGGGGAGGATTTGCCGGGATCCCACCCGGAGCTAGGGTTTTAATGCGCCCATAGTCGCATTAGATGAGTCCCGTCGAAGGGCGATGGAGCATTTCGAAGAGAGTAGCAGTGCCGCCTGCTTCCCCACTTCACCCTGGTAGGAAACACCGCCAGTTTGGTCCGCGGCCGCAAGCGGCTGGTCTTCATATCTGAAGTCCGTTCCCCTATCCGCCACCCGGGGACGCGCTGGGTTGGGGGTGGTCGCCCCACTGAAAGTCCCACACTGGGTTAAAGAAGTTCAGCCTGTCCCAGATGACTGTGCCCTGAATCGTGAGAACTTTGTCAGTAGTGTTGCGGGCAACGTGAACACATTGACCTTTAGTCAGTTTTTAGTCTCCAGATGTTTGAGACATTGTTCTTTAACTTCACCCACGTCTCCACAAACGATGTTACCTCAATGAACCGCCATAGAGTTTAGCAAAGTGACTATCCCATGGCGTTCTTTAAAGGAAATGGACCTGAGGTCAACGCTGTCAAAAGACTGCACGCATCACTCGAGTTTCACATCAATTTACGCCAGCCACTTTCATTTTGGGATAGCCAAGGTTAGGCACTTTCGCTGCTCAAAAGGTTGCTTGAGGACGCATGTTACAGTATTACCTGGCAAACCACAGACGCACGCTTCAAACGGTCAGTCGTGGGTAGTCAGCGCGCAGGTGACCACTGCCTGGCGCGTGCTGGTTTTCACGTGCGTCACCCCAACGACGCAGCTGGTGTCACAGAGTGTTTGGACAGCCCTGAAGCGGAAATGTCCGGCCTTTGGAGACAGAGTGGTTTGCACTGCTAGCTGATCTTTACTGCCATGGTTTGCAAAAATGTCCACGTGTGGTGGTAATGGATCAAGAATAGTCTCACAAATAAACAGAAATTGTTGCAAGGTACCACACTTTGCAAAACTAATAGAACCGTGGCAGTGTGTTAAATTAGGGTAAAATCGTGGTGAAAAACGAAGTTTCAGACTTTGTTCTTTAACTTTACCCATTAGTTGACACTTTTCTAAATGTAAAAAAATGAAAACAGAAACATTCGCAACTGGTCCAAATGGTCGCCCCTGGACAATTGCCAACCGACAACTGCCCCTAGGACAATTGCACACCGATAACTTCCCCATAGAACAATTGCATGCCCATCGACAACTGCCCCCTGGACAATTTCCCCCTAGAACAATTGCCCCCAATCGACAAATGCTCTCCAGCAAACTGCCCCTCCCCCCTCCCCAGATAACTGCCCCCCCTCATGACTCCTGCATAAGAGGATTTTAAAACAAATCATAGGCTTACTTTTTATGGTGTATGTACCAATTGTGGATACCCAAACCACCACCCGATTTGTACCTAGGATATGCAGCTAGGTGCTGAATACAGTGTAACAAGGTACCGGGTACAAAAACCTGTGAAACACGTCAACGTAGCAGTCCATCTCACTTTATCTTTTGTGAACACGTTAGCTCTCTCCTCCTTTACCACGCTGAAGTTCGTCTTGGTGCCCCCTCCGCGCCAGATAACAAGGATGAGCAGAAGAAAAACAATTTAGACTCTTAAAGGCACAGTCATGCAGTCCTTACAGTATAAGACCATCCCTGTATTTGGACACATACCAAAAATCAACAGCCAAGATGCTTCATGTGCAGAGCGGCTGTTTTGTTGTTGGATTAGTTAAGTTCTGAAATGTCACTAGAGTCAATCTTTGTAATTAATTCAAAAAACAATCCTCACTTTGCACCGGAAGCAGTCAGATGTTGGTATTTGGTTTGTTTGTTTGTTTGTTTGTTTGCTTAACGCCCAGTCCACCACGAAGGGTGATATCAGGGCGGTGCTGCAATGACATTTAACGTGCGCCACACACAAGACAGAATTCGCAGCACAGGCTTCATGTCTCACCTAGTCACATTATTCTGACACCGGACCAACCAGTCCTAGCACTAACCCCATAATGCCAGACGTCAGGCGGAGCAGCCACTAGATTGCCAATTTTAAAGTCTTAGGTATGACCCGGCCGGGGTTCGAACCCACGACCTCCCGCTCACTGGGCGGACGCCTTACCACTAGGCCAACCGTGTTGCGGTTTGGTATTTGGTATGTGTGCACATGGAGGGATGGTCTTATCCCGTGGAAAAAGCCTGGCCACATCTAAGACAGAGTCAAAGTGTTTCAGTTCGGGGTAGGACCGTGCCTTACAAAATCAGGATTGATAGAGAGAGAGGGAGAGAGGAAATAAGGGAGATGATCGATCGATGGAGATGAAGAAGAAGGGTGTCGCTCTTGGCCACCTTGTGCCGACTAACAAAGTTAAGATCAATTCATAAGCAAACAGCGAGCGATCGGAACGGTCCCGACACACCGGCCAATGGCCCCTGGGAAAGGCAAGGCTAGCGGACAGCTGGGAGGGAAAGGGCCACCCAGACAAAACAAGAGAAAGGAACTTTTCTCTCAGCCCTTATGCCGTACTCAGGAGAGAAAAAAACATACTTTGCGATTTTCTGTAGAGTGGTTTGTCGGAGTCGTGTAAACCTTGCCCGTACGAAACAGGAAATGTTTTTACTCCTGGCTGGTACTTTGCCAAAATCCCAGTCTTCTGAGCTTGAAGACCTTTCCAACATTCGATTCTCATTGCAGTCTTGGGCAAATTCCAGGCGTTTGAGCAACGGGTCTTTCACGCCTGCGTGTGTGTACAGTTGTGAGTAAACCTACATCCTTTTATGCAGTTGACGTGTTTCATCTCATGCTTGAAGCTGACGTGAATGGGCTCCAGTCTTTCAAGCACGAATTCAGTTTTTTTGCTCCAGATTCGATTCTGCAAAGTCGGAAACCCTCTTGGTCCATGGATATGCAATACTTTTTTGAGGTTCTTTTTTTTTTTTTGCATGGCCATGATGGGTAAAAGCGTGGTGTCTGGTTTTCTCCTGCGCTTGTTACTCTGCAGGAGGTCTGCCCGCTGGCTTCAGCCAACACGCTCCGACTTCTGGGCAGCTCATGGAGTGTATGTGACCCATACCTGGGGGTTTGGTTCATGGGCACCAGGGCGTGTCCACACACCGGTGGGCCTGCGTGCCGCATGTTCGGGGCCAGACCTCCTCCGCGCCCTTGCAATTCTGCCTGGGAACATAAGGTCCCCAGTTACCACCCAACACCTCATGGAGGATTGCTTTAAAGCTTGCATAGGACTTGTTGTGGAGAGGCTAACTGGCAGGAGAGACTTACGCATTGCTCTCTTTTTGCCGGTGCTGTGTGCAGCTTGGCTAGCCAGCGGTGAAGGCTGTAAGCGAGGTGTGACAAGCACATGTATTTTTAAAGCCAACACGCTACGGACGCAACCCGCAACCATTTGTTAGGCTTTGGGGTTCTGATTTGCGGCGTTTACCTTTTCCCATGGGATCGTCTTCTTCTTCATACTCGCGATTGCGTAGCTTTTGAAGCGAATAAGTATGTATTGTTTCTTTCTTTCCTTCACTTTC
>NC_090250.1:44680929-44695929 GCF_037325665.1 Littorina saxatilis
AAAGACCTTAATCAAGTGGGGGCCACCCGCTGGCGTGTATGGGGTCATTTATTAAGAAAAATTCTCTCTCTCTCTCTCTCTCTCTCTCTCTCTCTCTCTCTCTCTCTCTCTCTCTCTCTGTCTCTCTCACTTGCAGTTTTAAAAAGCTGACCAAATTGTTCATAGCAGAATATATATAGGTATGTGTGTCAAAATTAACCATTTCAGTTCAGCTGTCTATGTAAGTCCAGCAAGTTCAACATACCAGTTTAATTTGTCTTGCGAAGCAGAAGTCTCGAAATAGAGCGTGGGAAACTACTGCGAACGAAAACAACATATATAACATGATCGACAAAGACGTGGAAAGTGTTTTGGAAACAGTCAATCCTCACAGAATCATCCATCACCGGTATCAACTCGCTCCAATCGTTTCTCTCTTTGCCCTCTGCGGAGTCAAACTTTATTACGACGCAAGTCTCGGAACTGGCACAGTTATTCAAGCTTCATAGCGGCGTGATTCGATTCGGACGATGGCGGGTCGTGCTGGTCGTAGACACAGACATAGAATATTTTTATTATCTCAACAATTTGTTGTGGTGTGTATATGGCAACATACATAAAATATAACATAGAACAACATAAAACATTGAGATACAGTAAACGTTTTGAATATAAATAGTTCCCTAAACATGACTGCAAACTCTCAGGGGCAAACTCATCACATCAAATCACAATTCATATTCAACCAATCAATCAATATGAGGCTTATATCGCGCGTATTCCATGGGTACAGTTCTAAGCGCAGGGATTTATTTTATTTATTTTATTTTTTTTATTTTATGCAATTTATATCGCGCACATATTCAAGGCGCAGGTATTTATTTATGCCGTGTGAGATGGATTTTTTTTTACACAATACATTACGCATTCACATCGGCCAGCAGATCGCAGCCATTTCGGCGCATATCCTACTTTTCACGGCCTATTATTCCAAGTCACACGGGTATTTTGGTGGACATTTTTTATCTATGCCTATACAATTTTGCCAGGAAAGATCCTTTTGTCAATCGTGGGATCTTTAACGTGCACACCCCAATGTAGTGTACACGAAGGGACCTCGGTTTTTCGTCTCATCCGAAAGACTAGCACTTGAACCCACCACCTAGGTTAGGAAAGGGGGGAGAAAATTGCTAACGCCCTGACCCAGGGTCGAACTCGCAACCTCTCGCTTCCGAGCGCAAGTGCGTTACCACTCGGCCACCCAGATTAGTGGTCAGTGGCCTTCGTGCACTCCTTTCGAAGTCCACACTGCGCAGTTACAGCAGCGATGTTATTTTTTTTAAATTTTCTACGGTACATTTGCCTCACTTGTGGGAACAGTTTTTTGAATTCTGTAAAGGTTTTTGTTAGTCCTTGACGTCACTTTTTCTCTGTCATGCTAAAGTTTGGCAATTTTTGCAGAAAGGACGGCAACGTTTTCTGCGATTTGAAAGAGATGTGGTCTTTTCACGTCTGCCGACACCAACAGACATCCAAACGGTAATCGTCTTTACAGATGAAAAAAAATCGAAAAAAGGTGTGGTCAAAAAACTTGGAACGAAAATCAAAATAGGACACAAGAAGTAGACAGAGGAGGTCAAATGAAAGGTTACTTGTAGACAAACACTTTTGGGGTTTTCTGAAACCTTTGAAAGCATAAAAAGGCCATGTAGAAGAACAAGATAATGACTTTTATTGTTTTTGAGAAAAAGACATTTTCCGTTTTAGGAAGCAAGATGTCGGACGTAAGATATTACGATGTCTTTCTTGTCCATTTGACCGAATGTTATTGTATTCTGGGCTGTCTGGAGATGCATCATCATTGTAAACAAAAGCAGTATCTAATATGTGTGCAATTTGATGGTAGATTATCGTTCGGGTCAGCGATTTTGTGTGACTATCTTGAAAACTGCTCTGTGTTTGTACTTGAATCATACAATCATACTCCCACACACTCCCTGCGCAAAGACAGTAGCACATTTATTTCATCATGATTCATTTGAGCTTAAATGACAAACGCACCTTTTGGCACTAAATCATACGAGTATACGTACCTCGTAAAATGACAAAAGGGTGCCAAACCAGCTGGGAGAAACTGTCACACCACACAGGGTCATTCACCACCGCTATCAACTCGCTCCAGTCGTTTGTCTCTCCCCACTCTCTCTGCGGAGTCAAACTTTATTACCGCGTTAGTCCTCCAGGGTAGGGACTTGGCACACTATGTAGTCAACCTATATTGCGACGTGATTCGATTCTGACGATGGCGGGCTGGGTGCTTGGCCAGTGGCCTGCGGACACACTCGTTGCCAAGTCGACACTGGGTAGTCACCGTGATGAAAATTACGAATAACCTGACTGTAGTAGAAGAAGGAATTATTTTTGGAGCTAGTGTAGATATGAGTCGCTCTTTTCTTTTTTATCAAGATACCAGCGCTGGGTAACGTGTTTAATTTCTGTTGTTTGTTGTTGGTGTTGAAAGATATGGCAACCATAGCCATGACACATGTACAGAACGCTTGGTCCAGTCTGTTGGCCAAGTAGAGTGTTTGGAGAGCTTGCACTTCAGAAAGGGGAAAATGTGTAGTAAAGCCTTTGGCTGAGAGCCTTTTTGTCTCTCCGGGGGAAGAGAGAGAGAGAGAGAGAGAGAGAGAGAGAGAGAGAGAGAGAGAGAGAGAGAGAGAGAGAGAGAGAGAGAGAGAGAGAGAGAGAGAGAGAGTCTGGAGTCTGGAGTCTGGATGGTTTATTGATTGGGCCTTGGGCCCATTTCAATTCGGGGTGTACACATTTTCATCGTTCATGCTTCATGAAAAATAATCATTGTAATATTAATCATAATAAAATAAATCATCATCATCGTAATGACAGTCGACATGACGACTGTGAAAACAGGCATTTACAACAGCAAAACGTTTGGAAAAGGACAGTAAGCATCAGCACAAAAATCCAATCTCTGTCGCACTTCACTCATGTCTCTCTGTCCTCTTTCCGTCCATCCATCCATCCATCCATCCATCCATCCAGCCAGCCATCCATCCATCCATCCTTCTATCCATCTCATGTCCCTCTGTCCTCCATCCATCTAATCAACCGTCTGACTGTCCAACCATTCATCCGTCATCCATCTATTCATCACTCCATCTATCCCTTCACATGCCCTTTCACACGCAAATCTGCAAGCAGTTATATGCATAATCGTTGCATCTCTGATACATAGCATCACATTAACGTTTTCAAAAAAGACAAAACTTCATTACTGTTTTTTAAGCAATCGACAGAAAGCAGCAAACATAGCATACACATAAAACAAGATCGTGCAATATCTCATATTCACTGTCCCCACTCACTGCGTATTTTAAACGCGTTCATGATGAAGGTTGCAAGTCTAAGTAATATTGATCTGTTTGGTGTCGCTAGAAGTAGCGCCAGTTTAAAGCTTGATGGGCGGTTGTAATATTTTGCAGGTATGTAGTACTCGCGAATACCAGCATATTTTGGACATTTCAAAACAAAGTGAATTTCATCTTCGGTCTCGTTTGCGCAGAATGGACACAAGTAATCTTCAGCAGTTGACGACCGAGTGTGTCGTAATCGATGCACTTTGAGTGGCGAGACACCAAGTCTTAACCTAATCAGGCAGTTTCTTGCTTTGACGTGCTTCAGGTCATTTAAGAATGAAGACATAGATAAGGCTGACTTGAAAGTGCTATAGAAAAGGAATCGTTCTTTACTTTGTACTGTTTCTATCCACTCTTGCTTGTATAATGTGACTAGTCTGTTCTTGAATTCCGTTATGAACGCATTTTCATTTCCAACGCCTTGTTGAATCCAAACTTGGTCAAAGCCGTATTTGTACAGCACATAGCAAACTGATGACGCCCATGTTCTTTTATTTTGTTCGTGTAAATAAAGCAGCATTTTATAAGCTTTTTGTGGCAATCGATGACTAGGCATTTTCAGGATGCGCAACCAAAATCGTATGGACTTAACAAACGTGTTGACAAATAACGGGTGTCTGCCAGTTTCTCCATACACAAGTGTGTTTGGTGTTTTCATGCTTGTGTTCAGAAACCTCTTAAGGGCAAACAGATGAACTGCACCCTAAGCACTCAACGCATTGTTGCGATTGAAGTTCATCTCGAGGAGAATAATTTGCACATTGTTAATGTATATGGTCCTAATGCTGAAGATGAAAAAGCTGCATTTTTTCGTGATGTCTATATTTGTAAAGAAAACTCTAATAACGAGATAATCTGCGGGGATTTCAACTGTGTGCTGGATAATAATTTAGATATTATCAGTGGTAGAAAACATAATGCTAAAGACGTTGAGCTATTTAATAAGACGGTAATTGATTCCAATTTAAATGATGTCTGGAGACTTTCACACGCAGAAGAGAAAGATTTCACATGGTCAACAAAATTTCCATTTATAGCAAGGAGATTAGATTATATGCTTGCCTCCGACTTTGCTCTAAATAAATGTTATGAGTGTGAAAATATCTCGATGGCACACACCGATCACCGACTAATTCGACTGAAGTACTGCATCTCCCCAGTAGAAAGAGGACCCTCCTTTTGGAAATTCAACGACAATCATCTTAATGACCCTGATTTTGTTATAAAAATGAACAGTTTAATTGAGAACTATGTTATCGAAACCGATAATATGGATCCGCAAATAAGATGGGACCTATGTAAAATTAAAATCAGAGAATTTTGTATTGCTTATGGTAAAGAAAAGAAAAGAAAATTAATTTCCGAACGCTCCCTGCTTACGAAAGAGCTTAATGAAACGGACAAAAAACTGACTTCCAACCCTTATGATGTACACCTTATGACTCACAGAGGCCAGGTTAAACAAAATCTAGAACTCCACGAATTAAATGAGGCAAAAAGCGCCCAAAAGCGATCAAAGGAAAAATATATTGCTGAAGGAGAAAAGAACACAAGATATTTTCTTGGGCTTGAAAAAATGCGAGCCAACATGAAGATCATGGATAAACTGCAAACTGCAGAAGGTAACACAGTCACCGCCCAAAGCGATATCCTACAAGAACAAGTTAAATTCTACAAAAACGTTTTTAAGAAAACCGATGATTTCTCAGAGGCACAGGCTAATACTTTTTTAGGAGAAGCTGATATCCCACAACTGACACGAGAACAAACTGAAGCGTTAGAAAACCCAGTAACTGAACAAGAACTTCTTAAAGCGTTAAAAAGAATGAAAAATGGTTCTTCACCGGGATGTGACGGAGTGACTACAAGTTTTATTAAATTCTTTTGGTCGAGAATAAGAGAGCTACTAGTAGGCTCGATTCAAAGATCCTTTCATGTAGGAGAAATGTCTCCCTCACAAAAAAAAGCTATTATAACCTTAATCCATAAAGGAAAAGACCTCACAAGAGATAACTTGTGTAACTGGAGACCCATCTCCCTTACAAATACAGACTATAAATTATTAGCAAAATGCCTTGCGCTCAGGATGTCGAATGTTATAAGTGATTTGATCTCAGAGGATCAAGTGGGATTCATTAAGGGTAGAAAAGCTAGTAATATTATCCGATTAATAGATGACGTAATTGAACATATGAATAATGAAAATAAACCCGGTATTTTATTGGCCCTAGATTATACACGTGCATTTGACTCTATCTCCAAGGAATTCATGCTATGGGCCTTCAGAAAATTCGGATTTGGCGAGAATTTTACGCATTGGGTTAAAGTTCTCACAAATGAGACCGAAAGTAGTATTAACTACCTTGGCTGGATTTCCGAACCATTCCCGATTGAGACAGGAATTCGCCAAGGCTGCCCGTTTTCGCCAATGGCCTTCATTCTCGGACTGGAAATTCTTGCAATAAAGATTAGAAACGATCCAAGCATACACGGACTTCGATTACCTCGCTCCCAGATAGAGACTAACAACTCAATTGATATGATAAAATTAGCAATGTACGCTGACGACATTAGCATGCTATTACAAGGAAAACAAGATCTGGAAAATGCAATGAAGCTTGTCACTGATTTCACGAAAATATCACAACTAAAAATTAATAAAAACAAAACGGAAGCAATGTGGCTAGGATCTCAAAAGGACAGCAGAGAACATCTCTGTGACTTAAAATGGAAAAAACAACTAAAGATTTTAGGTATAATCTTTAAAAATGATGTCACTGCATCAGACATAAATGAGAATTGGTCGGTAAGAATCGAAAAAATAGAAAGAATAATAAGTATATGGTCTAAAAGAAACCTTAGTATCACAGGCAAATTATGTATTGTAAAAAGTTTCTTGATTTCACAATTTGTATACCCAATGCAAGCTTTAAGTGCTCCAGCCACTATCCTACAGAAAGTAAATACAATCTTATTTCGATTTTTATGGAAAAAGAAGTACACAAATACGCGAGCCTTTGAAAAGGTAAAAAGATGTGTAATGTGCAACGTAGGGGAGAATGGAGGTTGTAATATGATAAACATAATAGATATGCAAGCCTCCTTTATGATGACATGGATAACTCAGTTAAAAATAGACACATCTGCCAAATGGAAATTAATACCAACCTACATCTTTAATGAAGTTGGAACAAACCTTTGCTGCCTCAATGCTACTGCCAATCCGAAAACATTTTTAGGACTCGAAAAAGTCAAATCTAAATTCTGGAAATCATGTCTAATTAAATGGCTTGAATTCAGAAATATATACCTGTCCAATACTGAATTCAAATATACCTGTCTCTGGAATAGCAAAGAGATAATGTACAGAAACAGACCTCTGTTCTTCAAGAGATGGACAAATGCATACATAAATTACGTCCAAGATATATGGACAGACGAGGGATTATTACCACTTGCACGTATTGCAGAAAAAATCGGGGACTACCCTGCTCTGCTGTTTGATTATAATGCAATGCGAACCGCGCTCATTGCGCAATCATTGCGAGCTGACAATAACCAAACTCAAGAAGCGACTGTCTCTCTAGAACCTCAATCTCTTAAAAACTGGACTCCCAAAAAATTTAGATCACTACTTACCAAACAAAAAGCAAATACTCCTTGCTCAATACATTTTTGGATGAATAAATATAACTATAAAATAGAAAGAAATAATTGGATGATAGCAAACAACTGCACCAAGGAAGAGCGACTAAGGCTACTTCACTGGAAGATATTGCATAATATCTACCCCACTAATATCTTACTACACAAAATGAAAAAACGTGAAAACAATCGCTGTAGTCTGTGTGGAGATATTGATTTCATTGAACATTTTTTCTTTAAATGCCCAAGAATATCACTTTTTTGGAAGAACGTAGAAAAGCAAATTTATATAAAAACAGGTTCACAGATAAAATTAAAAGAAACTGACGTTTTATTTGGTTTCCAACCGAACAAGCAACAGGACCAAACTATAAGAAATATTAACTTTATTCTGCTTGTTGCAAAAATGTCAATAAGTATATACAAATACGGAGAAGGCTTTGACCCAAATTGTATATTTGAAAGAGAGCTCTCCATTCGGCTTTTTGACTGAGAAACCCAGTACTATCATGCTAAAAAAAGAAAAAAAAAAAAAAAAAAAAAAAAAAAAAAAAAAATCACCATTCCTAGCCCGGTTCTTCAACAAACTGTTTACATCAGGTTCATATCCTGAAGACTGGTCTGAATCCATCATTCACCCTCTTCATAAAGATCCTAAAACATTCTGGAGAACCATAAGGTCTTTATCAAGGAAAACAACTAATGCTAACACAATAGAAACTGAACAATGGTATGAACACTTTTACAATGTATTCAACACATTCACAGAAACGGACGCAAACAATACTACTGTTGACGAAGCACAAGAGGTAGTAGATGAAAATGAACTAGAGACTACCCAGATGCTGGAATATGACATAACAGAAACAGAGGTTTACGAAGCCATACGAGCATTAAAAAATGGTAAAGCTGCAGGACCAGATGGTGTTATTAGTGAGCTTTTCAAAAATTCAGCTTTTCATGTTGTACCATTCCTAGCCCGGTTCTTCAACAAACTGTTTACATCAGGTTCATATCCTGAAGACTGGTCTGAATCCATCATTCACCCTCTTCATAAAAAAGGGGATATTAACAATCCAGACAATTATAGAGGCATATCATTACTTAATATTTGCAGCAAACTATACAGCTTTATCATAAACAAAAGACTAACTAGTTGGGTAGAATCCAACAACCTATTAAATGAAAGTCAAGCTGGCTTTCGTAAAAAGTACAGTACGACCGATCATATTTTTACTCTATTTGCTATGGTACAAAGACAGTTACTGTCACACAAAAAACTATACGTTGCTTTTATTGACTTCAAGAAGGCCTTCGACTCAGTAGACCGTACAAAGCTGTGGAAGGTGTTGCAAAGCAAAGGAATAAAAGGTAAAATGTACCAAGCCATACTTAGTATGTACAACGTTGTTAAAGCAAAAGTTAGGGCAGGAGCAGAGGTCACTGACCTTTTCATGTGTCCGAGAGGCCTGAAGCAGGGAGAAATAAATAGTCCAATTTTGTTCTCACTTTTCATTAACGAATTGGCGGACGAAATCAAGCGAAAAGGACGACACGGTATACAACTTATCCCAGATTTTATTGAGATATTGATCCTCATGTTCGCAGATGACGTTATTTTGATTTCCGACACTGTGTGTGGGTTACAGAACCAGATAAACGTGCTATACCAAACTGCTTGTAATCTTGGCTTGACTGTTAATTTAGAAAAATCTAACATAGTTATCTTCAGAAATGGTGGTCACATTGCAGCGATTGAAAAATGGATGTATGGCAATATCGAAATGGAAACTGTGAACATGTATAAATACTTAGGAATTTACTTTTCTACAAGGTTGACATTTTCTCACACGCTGAACGATTTAGCGCTGCGTGCAAGAAAGGGTGTGATTGGTATTTTTAAGGTACTGTGGACTCTAGGAGAAAGATCACCAAACATATTCTATAAACTATTCGACTCCCAGATCCAGCCCATGCTCAATTATGCGGCAGAAGTCTGGGGCCTTGATGCAGACCATTCACCTATCGAAAAGAGAGAGAGAGAGAGAGAGAGAGAGAGAGAGAGAGAGAGAGAGAGAGAGATAGAGAGAGAGAGAGAGAAAGAGAGAGAGAAAGAAAGAAAGAGAAGTGTGTGTGTGTGTGTGTGTGTGTGTGTGTGTGTGTGTGTGTGTGTGTGTGTGTGTGTGTGTGTGTGTGTGCGTGCGCGCGCGCGTTTTTGTGTATGTGTTCATATATTGGTTTGGATAACAACCAATTAACCGGCTGTTGCCCTAGGCCAAGACGCCATGTTTCTATTGAAGGGAGGGAACTGTGGGTGAAAGAAGGGGCTTACCGTTCTTTACGTCGGCCATTAGCTGACGACAGGGTTGGCTTGAGCCCGTGGGAAATGGCGCGGATGGCGGAAAGAGTGAGCGGGCCTCTCGCACATAAACATTGATCACGCTTCCTGTATTTCACACACACACAGCAAGCCTTCCGCGCCGTGCAACGACCTCGGGTGAGATCGGAAGAACGACCGAATGGGTCTGAACCCACCTAGTGTGTGTGTGTGTGTGTGTGTGTGTGTGTGTGTGTGTGTGTGTGTGTGTGTGTGTGTGTCTGTCTCTTTCTCTCTCTGTCTCTGTCTCTCTCTATCTTTCTCTGTCTCTCTCTCTGTCTCTGTCTCTGTCTCTCTCTCTCAGTCTCAGGCATAGACGCTGGCACGCCCGAACGCACAGACAAACCGATGTCAAGGGACGCATACAAGACACACACACACACACACACACACACACACACACACACACACACACACACACACACACACACACACACACACAAACACGCACTCACAAATTGGGGATGTTGCTTCAATTTTTCCTGGGCATATGTGTCGAAATGGCCAGAATAGGTTCTACATCATTGGCGTGACCTTTCCACCGCCGTGGAAAAGTTCGACAACTCTGCTGACGGTTCAAAGGAAGGTGATTGGGCGTATGAAATGGACATAAACAAGACGCAAGATGAGGACAGTCATGTGTAACGAAACTATTTTTCTTATACTGTCTTTCTTTCTTTTAGAAAGAAAAGGCGCTCTTTCCCAATGCAAACGTTGTGTCATGGTGCTGGCGAAATCTCTCATCATGCGATTTATGTTGCAATCGAGTTGCGACCAGGGTAGTGAGCGGATCAATCACTGTGGTGTGGCTTGAGAAATCGTCCTGATCGAGTTAGTCCAGCCCACAGCGCGCACATTTGATCTCATTTAGAAGCTCTTGTACGTACAACTTTTGGTTATGAAAACTGGAATAAGTTTAGACATTGTCCTGATAGTCACTCTGTACAACAACCTTCACAATTTCATCACGTTGTATTTCGTTTTTCTACACATCTTTTAGACAGAGAAATTATGCGTACAACTGTTGGCCATGAAAACTGGGATTATTTTAGACATCATTATGGTCACTCCGTAACACAGCGTACATTTTAGACATGTGAAAACTGGCATGAGTTTAGACATTGTCCCGATAGTTGTTCTGTAAAACAACGCTCAAACATCACCACGTTTTGATTCGCTTTCTACACTGACATCGTTTAGACAGAGAAATTGTGCGTTCAACTGTTGTTAGCCATGAAAACTGGCATTACTTTAGACATCATTATGGTCACTCCGTAACACCTCGTCAATTTTAGACATGGATAAACTGGACCAAGGACACTTGACGTACATAGTCATACAACCACATTATCATTCCACAACCTGATGATTGAAGTAAATCCCAGTGCCCACAAATTGCGTTGCACCGTTTGTAGCAAAGACACGATTGGTCCACTCTTGCACGAGAAGAAGGGGAAGAGAAAGCGACGTAATGAGGTTTGGGGGCCGGGCTTTACTGTGGATTATTGGCCGAGCTTTCTTTGTGGACGGATAGATGTCCGGAAGGTCAAATATTAGCCCTTTTTGGGCTCTGTCTGTGCCTGAGTGAATTAGCTAGCGAACTACTTCAGGGTTTCGGATTTTGATGAAAGTGGTCCTTTTGGTCAACCTTCGCGAACGAAGTTTGTGTGCAAGATAGGGTCTGTTGTGGTGGAATCGTGTCTGTTCACGGATTGGATCACTTTATTTTGTCTACGAAAGTGGTCCTTTTGGTCAAGCTTCGCGAGCGAAGTTTGTGTGCAAGATGGGGTCTGCGGTGATGGAGTCGTGTCTTTTCAGGGATTGGTAGTTTATTTTATTTGTTGTCTTGTTGTCTTTTTGTTGTTTTTCCTCTATTCACTCGTTCTTACTTCCCTCCCTCCCGTCTTCTCGTTCTATCTGTCTTTTTGGGTGTGTGTGTCTTCTTTTTAGCTGTGGAAGACGCTTCTAGAGTGGCGTGACCGTTCAGTCAACACAACACAGTTCTATCAACACAACACAGTTCTATCAACACACCACAGTTCTATCAACATAACACAGTTCTATCAACACAACACAGTTCTATCAACACAACACAGTTCTATCAACACACCACAGTTCTATCAACATAACACAGTTCTATCAACACAACACAGTTCTATCAACACAACACAGTTCTATCAACACAACACAGTTCTATCAACACAACACAGTTCTATCAACACAACACAGTTCTATCAACACAACACAGTTCTATCAACACAACACAGTTCTATCAACACAACACAGTTCTATCAACACAACACAGTTCTATCAACACACACGTTGTTGTCTGTCTTAACACAGAGCTAATGCATTGACTAGTGGCACAAAAAGCCATTGTCTTTTACTCTGTCTGTCTCTGTCTGTCTGTCTCTGTCCTCTCTCTCTCTCTCTCTCTCTCTCTCTCTCTCTCTCTCTCTCTCTCTCTCTCTCTCTCTCTCTCCCCTCTCTCTCTCTCTCTCTCACAAAAAAAAAAAAAAATATAAAAAATTATATGTCGCACATAATGCAACTAAACATGTGCTGAATGGTTCATCAATTCATTTAAAATGTATGTGCATGTTAAACAAAATTATGATAATATGCAGATCTAAATTAAGTTATGTTAAAAATTGACACTTGGAAATTGTACTTAAAATGCAGCATGACAATTTATTTTTTAAATTTGTATCTGTATATACAGTTATAATGTATTAAGTTTGATGTGATAGTTCTTTGATTATATTGTTTTCTGTTCTTGTTGACCCTATATTAGGGCGAGGGCTGGATGTAAAAAAGCAATATTCTTGCTTATCTATTACCCTCGATAATAAAGATTTTGTCTTGTCTTGTCTTGTCTTGTCTCTCTCTTTCTTTCTCTCTCTCTCCCTCTCTCTGTCTCTCTCTCACTCTCTCTCTCTCTCTCTGTCTCTCTCTCTGTCTTTCTCTCTTTCTCTCTCTCTCTCTCTCCCTCTCTCTCTCTCTCTCCCTCTCTCTCTCTCTCTCTCTCTTTATTTCTCTCTCTCTCCCTCTCTCTCTCTCTGTCTCTCTCTCTTTCTCTCTCTCTCCCTCTCTCTCTCTCTCTGTCTCTCTCTCTCTCTGTCTCTCTCTCTGTCTCTCTCTTTCTCTCTCTCTCTCTCTCTTTCTCTCTCTCTCTTTCTCTCTATCTATGTCTCTCTCTCTGTCTCTCTCTCTGTCTCTCTGTGTCTCTCTCTCTATCTATCTCTGTCTCTCTCTCTGTCTCTGTCTCTCTGTCTCTCTGTCTCTCTCTCTCTCTCTCTCTCTCTCTCTCTCTCTTTCTCTCTCTCTCTGGCAAGAAGCTTTACATTAAACTGAGGTACATGAACAATACGACTTCTGTCCTTTGATATTTAGTGATTGCCTAATTATTCTTTTCGGAATTTCCTAATGTGTGTCTTTCAACTTCTGTTTAAAAAGCAAGAAGTTAAGCTTAGATATTCAACTGCTGTGCTGTGAAGATTCTGTATTTGCTATTGTTCCAAACCATCTTTTTATGCAAGTGTGTGGTTGAGTTTTGTGTGTGTTTGCATATCAATCGTTCAATAAAATCAATTACAAGCATACAGGTTTAACGTTGTTGTATGTTGACTACATGCCCACATACATGACACAAGATCCAATTATAATGGTTACAATCTGGAAAGGAAAGTGCCAAGAAGGCCACTGAACTATGTGCAACACAAAGTCGGAAAAAAGGAATGTTCCCCAACAAATTCTTTTCTTCTTTTCATTGTATTCACCGCAAAGTTTGCGAAAATAATCAAATTGTTATTTTTGCATGGTTAACGATCTGTGTAGGTTCTCTTGACATTTATTACAACGAACTCCTGAGTTATTCTGTGTAAATGTAAGACAGCAACAAACAAAAAATGACAAGAGATGTCAACTCAATTTTCAGGTAAATTTTCTCCAGAATGCACGCGCAAAAGGTGAACCAGAAACATATCCAGAGATAAAAAGATATCGTTTAACCAGTGAACCGCTTGCCAATTAACTCATTTACGAAACAAAACCAAGTCAGGCTTGGCCGAGACCAAATTACCGTATCTGACACCTATTATAACCGTTATGTTTTTGTCATAAATTTTCAGGGACGTATGACGTTCTTTATATTATGACATAGCGGATGAGAAATAAAAGAGGACATTGTACACATGCCAACGAACAAGGAATTATTATCTCATTTCAGATGGAAACATATATAAATCAAAAAAGGTGAAAAGACGTGCATGCCCGAACGCTGCCTCACACTCGGTGGATATACATAGACAGGCAGACAGAGACATACACTATACAGACTATTAAAATACAAGTCAGTGAATCCCGACACCAAAATGTTAATTAAGCACACCAAGCAGACACACATTAAGTCCTAACAAATCAGAACCTTATAGAATCCCACTATCACACACAACCGATTCATTCTGCATTTGGCGTTGCAATGAGCTCGTTGTAAATTGCGTTTAAGTCTTGACAGACAGTACGGTGGCTTCTGTTTTCCCCACACAATCGCGTTCAAAGATATTATTTTCCTTCGCAATCCATAAACTATCACGTGCGCTAGTACAGATCTGTCTGAGCGTATAAATGGGATGAGAACATCGTGACATTTTGACTCACATCAAATGATCAACAGCCTCGTCGCTTCGTGTACAGAGCCGGTGTAACACGAGAAAATTACTCCCACGAGATTTTTACTCCGGAGTAAACATTTCGTACGAAAAAGTTACTCCCTTTACGAAAAAAGCACTCCCCTATTGCACGAGAAAATTACTCCCCAAGACAGGTGAGTTCCGAGTAAACATTTCGTTCAAAAATGTTACTCCCCTGACGAATAAATAACGAATAAATTACTTCACCCTAACACGAGCAATTTAACTTCCCATGCCAGGTGTACGAAATTTTTACTCCCTTGTCCCCTGTTAGTCTTGGTGGTGGAAGGGGTGGAAGGAGGGTAGCGCGACATTCGTGTGCGCGAGATCACTTATTGGCATTATCCCTTCGCCCGCATCCCTTTTTTTGCGTACGAGATTTTTACTGGAAGTAAAAAAAATGGGGAGTAAAAATTTCGTGGAGGGAGTAATTTTTTCGTGCCTTGGGGAGTTCTTTTCTCGTACGAAAAGTGTACTCGGAGTAAGAATTTCGAACGAAATATTTACTCCGGAGTAAATTGTTCGTGGAGTACAAATTTCGTGTTACACCGGCGGTTTATGTTGATCCATTGATTTCGTAGCTATTTCACCGGTATCCGTGCACCCAAGCGATTTGGTATTTCTGTCTCTTTCGTGATGTTTAGACGTCCCGAAAGTGCATCTGCAAAGATAAATCAAAATCGAATTAAAAACTGCTTATCCCTGTCAGTATTTGCTAGATTTAAAGGATTTGGAAGAGAAGGTACGAGGTTGAGGCCAAAAACACTTCAGTTCAGGTTCAGAAGAGCGTAGTCCCTGCTCTTACATCGATTTGTCCTGGGCTTATTTCAAAGAACAGAGTGGTTGTCAAAGAGACAAATAGACATGACGT
>NC_090250.1:44698429-44713429 GCF_037325665.1 Littorina saxatilis
TTTTGATAACTATACTATTACTCTCTATGCTGATCAGTCCTGTGCACCTATGTCGTATGCAGATGACCACGCTTGAAGCGGCACCCCAAAGATACCTTCCTTGGTTTAAACTGTGATTCATTTTCATTCTTGTTTTATAAATTCGTGGAATTTAGCTTACAACAAAGGACCACAACAAGTTATACTTATAAACGTGCTCTGAGAGATAACATACTAACGTAAAGTGGCTGGAACTGTGAATTCATCAGTTTCAAACCAATCAAAACAAAAAGCAATTTGGAGTGTTACATACTTTCATAAGGTGCCTTCTTCCTCGTGTGAACGATCACGTTGAACACCACGGATCTGTCCAGCTCCTGGCGTAAGGGATAAGAGCATGCAATCCTGATCTTGTATACATACCAAACATCGCCAGCCTAGCTACGTTCCGCGCACAGTGGGAATGCTTTGCTAAATGTGTTGACACTGGTGTCAATTACGAAATGATTGCAACAACAGCAAAGTTCAACTCTGCATAAGAAGTAGCCAGGCCGTTCAACTGTGGTATGGGTTCAAGTGGAAGGATGCTGTTCTGCACCACAGGAGCTTGTATCCAATCGCCGGTCGATCATTATTTACTCCTGCATGCCTATTATTTACTGCTGCATGCTTACCCTTACTATAGTAATAATAGGCATGCAGGAGTAAATAATGATCGACCGGCGATTGGATACAAGCTCCTGTGTTCTGCACCTAAAAGCCAGGGCATATCTGTGGCGATTGACGTGATCGGTTACACGAGAAGAAACATCCCTTCAATCAAGTGTTAAACGTTGTGTTGAAGGTCAAGTGAGTGTGCACAAAACTTCTCAAAATGGATTGAAAATGCAGCGAAAACATAATATTATCTTCATGCTATTAAACTAGCCTTTGGTACTTCTCTATAAATGCTACTGATATAGTCGGTTCTTGTCCTAGCCTTGACAATCAGTGAGAATAGCACGCTTTCACGCTTTATGAGGATGGTGCTCATCTCCTCAACTTGGGTGCTCTCAGAAAAAAAGTGACGGACAAAGAGACAGACAGGCAGAGGCCTTTTGGTAATATAGATTTACTACTGACGCAATGGCAAGCTGACTTAACTTTTATGAACACTTTCAGAGGAAACGGCGGATGGTCTTTTCACTACCAACAAGAGCATCCTGATTTGTACCGCAGTCGTTCAATTGATAAGGCTCAGTACTCGTACCACGGAAGTACAATACTAAAACATAAGTGGCTCACAAAATAACCCTGCCGCCATCGCCACATTTTATTAATGGTCTTATATTACTTTGCCGGCTTTCTCCTCCCAAATGTTTGCTGCAAAGTGAAGTGCTTCATTTTATTTGCTCCGTTAAATCGATGAATGCATACCGAAGCAGACAAGCATCCGAGTATCATTTGTTCGCATCCCACATAAAACCCTCTCGAAAGAAAAATCCTCCCAAAGCCCTAAACCACACCCTGTTTATTGGACACTCTTGCACAAAATATTGCCTCGCTTGTATTTACTTTAGTCGTCATATGAAATCTCTTTTTGTCGATTCCCTGAGCCGCCGAGCTTGTTAAGGGAATATTTTTTGTCTGTGGAAAGAATTGTAAATTTGCTTGCTCCGGTGAAATAGACATATGTAATAGTTCCTGGGGGATGTGTCTGTTCCTCTGTGACTTCGTGTGTACGTGGATATTCAATCAATCAATATGAGGCTTATATCGCGCGTATTCCGTGGGTACAGTTCTAAGCGCAGGGATTTATTTATTTTTATTTTTTTATTTTTATTTTTTTTATGCAATTTATATCGCGCACATATTCAAGGCGCAGGGATTTATTTATGCCGTGTGAGATGGATTTTTTTTACACAATACATCACGCATTCACATCGGCCAGCAGATCGCAGCCATTTCGGCGCATATCCTACTTTTCACGGCCTATTATTCCAAGTCACACGGGTATTTTGGTGGACATTTTTATCTATGCCTATACAATTTTGCCAGGAAAGACCCTTTTGTCAATCGTGGGATCTTTAACGTGCACACCCCAATGTAGTGTACACGAAGGGACCTCGGTTTTTTGTCTCATCCGAAAGACTAGCACTTGAACCCACCACCTAGGTTAGGAAAGGGGGGAGAAAATTGCTAACGCCCTGACCCAGGGTGGAACTCGCAACCTCTCGCTTCCGAGCGCAAGTGCGTTACCACTCGGCCACCCAGTCGTTACCACTCGGCCACCCAGTCGTTACCACTCGGCCACCCAGTCGTTACCACTCGGCCACCCAGTCGTTACCACTCGGCCACCCAGTCCGCTATTGATGTTTTTACTGCGGATGACACAGTATGTGTCTTGTATTGTACAAAAACGAGTTTGTTTGTTCTTCTTCTTCCTCCTGCCGGGATTTTGGTTATTGTTTTAAGTGTAAATTCGCTCTGATGGCAGACAATCAGAGCGACCTGTGGACGTGAGGATGCTGACACTTTTCAACAAGATGACACCAAAACGACACAGTGTATGTTTTGCTGCAAACAAATTCTAAAAAAAATATGAATGAAAATGGCAACGAAATTCGAGCTTGATGAATTGGTTAAGAATTGCGGGACTTTGTCGAATCATTACACGTTCTGTAAAGAGAGGAAGGTATCGTACTTGCAAGGAAGACACAATTGGAAGTGGCAAGTCCGCAGTTCAGTTCCCATAGAGAATGACTTTAAATTCGAGTCCCATCCAGATTGGACTGTTATAGACCGTGATTCAAGGATCCATACGAGCACTCTTCGTTCTATAAAAAAAATGGAGAATTTGTGATTATACTATACACATGGTATCGATAATGCGAAACAATTTGTTAAATGTTTAAAGGAAACATTCGTCTCTGTTATACGTCTAATTTTCATTCTTTTGTGTGTGTGTGTGGGGGGGGGGGGGGTGGAGTGTCTGTGTATAAGCGACTGTCTGTCTGTTTGCCTGTCTGCCTGTCTGTTTGTACCTGTCTGTGTTTTTTCTTATTTTTCACCCTAGGCCATTCACCTCGTTCTAAATGGTCAGAATGCGAGAATCAAAATCACACTGTCACGAAGACCACACAGCGATTAGTGCTACGAACAGCATTTTGTCAGAGTGCCTGTGACTGTAATGCCCTGCACGACAGAAAACAGACCCCCAGTCGTACAGAATGGCAAGACGGCAGGGTCCCGTAAAGAATGGCAACCATTACTGTAAAGGTCACAACGAACGGCCTTTTGCCTGCAGCTTTCCGAAACATCGGCCGCCGAAGTGTCGGTGCTATGAAAACATCATTATAAACTTCGTGTGCACTGCTGTGTCCTTTATTTGACTCTGTTTCGTGCGGATACTTAACATTTCTTTCAGTCTGTACCGTCTGAAAAAACCGGCACGGTTGGCCTAGTGGTAAAGGCGTCCGCCCCGTGATCGGGAGGTCGTGGGTTCGAACCCCGGCCGGGTCATACCTAAGACTTTAAAATTGGCAATCTAGTGGCTGCTCCGCCTGGCGTCTGGCATTATGGGGTTAGTGCTAGGACTGGTTGGTCCGGTGTCAGAATAATGTGACTTGGTGAGACATGAAGCCTGTGCTGCGACTTCTGTCTTGTGTGTGGCGCACGTTATATGTCAAAGCAGCACCGCCCTGATATGGCCCTTCGTGGTCGGCTGGGCGTTAAGCAAACAAACAAACAAACAAACCGTCTGAAAAGACCACCCCTGTCATAAAAACACACATTCGTCTTCGGTGTTGGTATGCGCGGTACTATGAAAAGGTTGTACTTTTTGTACGCTGTTTTGTCTTTTTCTTCACCCTATTCCTTGCGGATGCTCTCACTTTACTTTTAGTCTGGACCGTCTGAAAAGACTACCTCGGCCTAAAAAGTATTGTTGGTGCTTTGAAAACATTGATAACTTAGTGTACAATGATGTGACCGGCCTTCACTTCATCTTGCTCTATCCGATTATCTCAGCTTCTTTCTTCAGTCTGGACCTAGTAGACTACCTACCTGTAGCACTATGCTACTGTTGTATACTCTCCGGACTGGCTGAACAGACGACTTCAGTCTGAAACACTGTAGACCTTTCGACTGTTGGTTATCATCATACACTTCGTGTACAGTATAGTACACTGCCGGGCCCTTCACTCATTCGCAGGCTTCTTCAGTGTGGACCGTCTGAAAAGATAACCTCAGTCCGAAACATTGGCCTGTCGACTCTTGGTGCAATCAAGACATTTTTTTACCTTCATGTAGCCTACACTGCTGTGTTGTTGTTTTTTTCCCTGTTTCGTGTGGATACTTTCAATTTCCTTAAGTCTGGACCGTCTGAAAAGACTACCGCAGCCCAAAACTTTGGCGTTGGAAGTGTCACAGTAGGTGCTATGAAGGCATCATTATACATTTCGTGTGGACTGCTGTGCCCTTGGCTTTCACCTCGTTCCGTGCGGATACCATGTGTCTTATCAACTGGAACGTCTTAGCATACCACCTCAGTCCAAAGCATTGGCCGAGATACTATGAGAGCATCATAAGAACCTTCGCATATATGTGACCCTCAACCACGGAATGAGTCGCATGTCACCTTTGCATGATTTTCATATTTTTACATTTTCCTAAAGAGATTTTTATCCTCTATCCAGTGGTGAAAACCGTTTTAGAAAAGAGCGAAAACTGTTTGAGTTATAAGCCTATGACTAAGGTGACCCTCACACTGTTTCCAGACACTCCCCGGACATATCTTGAGCCTTGCGCAGAACCGCGCGGGATGACATGCGACTCATTTCGTGGTGGAGGGTCACATATGTCGTGCCCTTCAGCTTAACCCCGTTCCATCCGGATACTCGGAATTTGCTTTAGTGTGCAATGACTACAGAGAGTACATCCTCCATAATTTAGTCGTTAAATCAGAAAACGTGTGTGTTTTCTGCCTAATATTTGCCCTGGTATTCCAAAGCAATTACCGTTGTATAATGCTGCGAGCGTCATTAATAGCGTGGATAGATTTTGTTCAGTGAGGCGCTCCCGGAATAATGTAATCGATCTATTGTTTCCTTGCTGTTTCCTCTGTAACAAAGTGGGTTATAGATTGTGTGTGTGTGTGTGTGTGTGTGTGTGTGTGTGTGTGTGTGTGTGTGTGTGTGTGTGTGTGTGTGTGTTTTTGAGGTGATGTTGTGGTTGTTGTCCACAGAATGAGTAGCATGCAAAATCAATTATCTAAAACTAACTTAAATTTAGCTTAACTTGAACTAAAGTATCGTCCAGACTGACGATAAAAGCATTCGCAAGCAGAAAAAAATATGCACTTTTTCAATCATTCTTCGTACCCCAGGTGCATCGGACTGTACGTATAGTGTAGCCACCCAACCAATAACGAAAGAGTTTGATCGCTGTCGACGGTTGTTGTTGACTTCATTTCCTGGAGCAACAGAGCATGCGCACAATTGGGCTGAGGAATGCGCAGTACAAGACAAAGGCGTTCTTATCTATTCCCCCCTCATACCTTCGTCCCTGGGACATTTCGTTCCACCTGTGGCAGCCAGGCTGGCCATTTTGTCTGGCCGAGAACGTGAAGCCATACTCTTATTCTCTGCCACATGCCAACCTTTTAACTCACTTCTTAGTATCCGTTCACTCTTCTCTCTCTCTCTCTCTCTCTCTCTCTCTCTCTCTCTCTCTCTCTCTCTCTCTCTCTCTCTCTCTCTCTCTCTCTCTCTCTTTATGTCTCTTTCTCTGTCTCTCTCTGTCTCTGTCTGTCTTTCTCTCTGTCTGTCTGTCTGTCAGTCTGATCTGTCTGTCTCTCTCTCTCTCTCTCTTTATCTCGTTCTCTCTCTCTCGCTCTCTCGTTAATTCTGCCTTTACGATCTGCTACTCACTGGAGAGAAAAAAAAACACGTACCCAGCACGGCAGAAGAGAGATCGACGTTAGGGATGCAGCCTACCTATTGCGGCCCAGTCGCCTTCGTCACAATAGCAGACCGTACTCCTTTTGCTCGTGTTAGCCTAGATGTTCACCTTTTCTCTTCGGGTGCACGTCTTCCTGGAAACTTCTTTCGCGTGTTTTGTTATCAGCCTGGCAAAGTGATTATCAAGCTCCCCCCTCACTGTAACCCCCTGAGGTTTGGATGCAAGATAAAAGAGGTGTTTTCTCGAGCAGAATTTTAGTCTTGAGGGCAATAGCTTACCCGCTGGGATGCGATGGAGTTGCCAGGTGCCTTTGACGGGGTTGCCAAACTAAAACCATGTCAGTGGGAGTGAGAACATCTTCAGATTTGCCGTGAAATGTACCAAACGAGGCGTTCTTGCTTCACACTTTCTTGGCATACTTTTTTTTACTATCGTTTGAGATAAGAAAAGTCATCACTGATGCCTTCATTTCTTGATGTTTGATTTTGATATGAGGCGCTCACCTTCCAGTTTTAGCAGTAAATGCATGTCTTTTCGCTGCTGTTGTTATTGTTGTTGGGGGTGATGGTGTGTGGTGGTGGTGGTGGTTGTTGCGGTTTTGGCGATGGTAGCGGCGTGGTCCTTGTTCTTGCGTGAGCGTTGGAATTATCTTGGTTATGCTATTTTTTATGTGGAGTCTCAAAATGTCACAGTCAAGAGGGTACGAGAAGTCGGGTGCTTTACAGCCATGTCATATACAGCCTACATAGTCAACAAACAGTAAAGAACCAGACAAAATTGTTGTTCGGGAACCTGCATCGTCTGATTAGAAGCCATTTGCATTTCTTCCCGCGCCGATTACACCCGAAAGGTTAAGGCTGTTAGTAGCAAAGGGCGGATCACTCTCGCTGAGCAAATTGTGCAGGCTTCTGGTTATGAGTTATCGGAGTTCTCGGAGACTACCTCCAGCGGCCATTTGACTAATGGGGCGAAGAACATGGCGGCTTTAAACGCATGCATATTGTCTTCTGGCTCTGAAACATAATTGATCTAACTGCATCACCCTGGAGGAGCGAGAGCGTGCGTAATGTATGCAAATCCGGGTACTAACAAGAACCGCATGTTCCCGGAATGAGCCTCTGCAGCATGGTGCACGCGACTTGAATGTGAACGTCTTGTGCGCGTTTTCTATTCTTGTCTTACGGCATGGAACGTTCATTAAACATTTTGTTAATGATATTGAACATTTTGTTAATGATATTAATTCCAACATTAATTTTTTCTGTCGTTCATTTGATTGTTAAGGGTTTATGCGTGCGACAATATATAAACTGTGACGGAATGGGTTTTTGGTTCTTGAGAGAAAAGAGAATAACTGGCCAGATAGATTTGGGGAAAATGGAACCTGACACAACAAACAAAAAAGAAAAACAACGATAAAGCCAAGTCAAGCTTGCAGGTCAACTGTGCGCGGTTGATCAACTACAAGAGAAGTGGTCATATTAAAACAGTCTGGAATACCTTGAACAGACGGCAATGTGGCCAGTTGAATATGGTCAACAAAACTCGCAAATGACAATTTTCGCCGCGTCAGGCTAAACACATCAAGACAACCAAATCCATCAACAGCAGAATGAGAATTACAACTCAAGGCACAAAACGACAAAGACATTGACAACAACCACTCAGAAACAGGGTTTTAGCACACACAGACACATACACGCACGCACACGCACGCACGCACGCACGCACGCACGCACACACACACACACACACACACAAACACACACACACACACACACACACACAGAGCCTCAGACAAAGCTTTTTAAAATAGTTCGGCTTAACCTAGCTTTTAGTTATTAAGAAATTATAATCCAGGTACAGCTACTGGCCGGGCCCGGCTGTGAAGTCGAAAAAGACTGGCTTGACGGGACAAAGGAACCAGCTTAGTGAAACAGGGGCACTGAGATATCAGAGCCATTAGCAAAACAAATTACGGCTTCAGAATTACTCTCACGAAGATATTTGAACCAGGCATTGCACGTCATAAACGGCATCGAGATTAATAACACGAAAGCAAGATAACAAAACACGGGTCCCAAAACCCCCGAAAGGAAAGCCCAAATAACACAAGCCGCGCATGACAACGAACGATTCTGTCAAGCTGTTTGCTTTTGGATCATTATACTTTGCCCTGTGTACTTAAGGACTATTTTCCTTCCTCCTCTTTGTACTTAAGTACTATTTTTATCTCCTACCTGACAGAAATTAATCGAAAATCGGTGATGTCAAATAGTTTTCCGGGTTTGAGATTGTGTTCCGTCGTTATGGCAGGAACAAAGCACTTTTCCGGTTCATTCGACACCGACAGCTTCCGACTACGCGTTTATTATTGTCATCTCGCATGTTGCTCACACTTAAGTAGGCTACCAAGAATCCGTTTCGGTTTAAGATCTGTCTCAGGAGTATTGCTGAACTCATGCTTTGGATATGTGAACTTAAACAAATTAGCATTGGAAAGAGAAGTATCTCTCACTGTGAATCTTCTTCTCTCCTGTGAGTGATTCACAGTACAGTTACCCTGTGATCCAGCTCACCTTTAATTGCAACAAAACGTTTTTGCTGGAATGTTCTCAAGACAGTTTGGTTAATGCCCTGTCAGAATTGTAACTTTTCAGTTATCCGAATAATCGAGTAATTTACATATTAGTGACGTCATACGTATGTCTCGAGCAGTGCAAACTGGTTTTTTTTTTTTTTTATCAAGAAAAGCCCATCATATAGCACATCGTGTGAAAGCTCTTGATTCAGTGGACTCAAAAATGTAGATATTTCATATTTGTTTCCGCAGTAGGTCACGATAAATGCGATTGCAATAGCCTAATGTGTGCATTAGCGCACTCATACACACATTCACACGCTCTCGCTCTCCCTCTCTGTCCATCCCCCCCCCCCCCCTAAATTCTTCATTCTCTGCTTCACGTTTCTTGCACCTTTTGTAATCATGCAAATACTTTCTCTTGTTCCTCTGTGCAAAGGTACCTACCATCCCGTGCATACCATCTTGTAAATCACCTTACAACTGTACAGGCTTTTACACGGAATAACACCTTCCTTCCACTTGTAGTCCCCCCTGAAACATCCACAGCCTGACTGCTGTTGGTGCAAAATACGATTTTCCCCCAGAGTCAATTAATTTCGTAACTGATCACCCACCCAGTCGATTGCCCGTGTGGAACAGCCACGCAAACCCCAGAACATGTACGTACTCTAGTCGTGCCAAACCTTTGCGTACCTGAGAAACGACTTCTGGCCAGAGATTGTGGACCTGAAGGAGAAATCGTAGTGGGGGTCCGATGGAGTCCCTGCGGTGAACTGCAGACATCGTCTCATCAACGACGTTGAGAGTTTAGCCTTGCGACGAGAACGCAGAATAAGATGAAGTGGTACCAGATACCTTTGCCAATTAGGCGAAACTAATTGAACAAATATGTGACCCTCCACCACGAAATGAGTCGCATGTCACCTGTGCATGATTTTCATGTTTTTACATGTTTATAACGATTTTTGTATGCTCTATCCAGTGGTGAAACCCGTGTTAGAAAAGAGCGAAAACTGTTCGAGTTATAAGCATGTGACTAAGGTGACCCGCCTCACACTGTTACCAGACACCCCCCGGACTTATATTAAGCCTAGCGCAGAACCGCGCGAGGTGACATGCGACTCATTCCGTGGTGGAGGGTCACATATGTACAATGCGTCCAGGAAGCAGCCACACTGTTGATTTGGGCGGTGTGTCCAGCTGGAAGGATGTTCAAAATTATCCTTTGCAGAGATGCACGGTGATATACGTGACCTCTTTCAAGGTATTGTGAAACGAAATGCTTGCCTCCAAGAGAAGCACGAGCAACAAAAAAACAGAAGAGAGTTTGATTTGGAGAAACAGATCGGAAATGTGGGTGAGGTTTCGGTCTAAATCCACTCAAGAAAGAACGTAAAAGATCGGACATTTCTTCGCGTTGCTGCCGTTCCTAAGGAACAATGCTTACTGTAGTTGTAGTTTTTTAAATTTTTTAAAAATATTTTTGTTAAAGTTTTTTTAATGCAATTTATATCGCGCACATATCTCAACCACGGATTAAAGGCGCTCCATTCATTCCTTCTTCCCTTCTTTCCTTCCGTCCTTGCATATTTCTGTTCTTCTTTCTTTCGTCCTCCTTTTCTTTGTTATGTAATTCTTCCTTTCCGTCCTTTTATCGTTGATGGATAAATTTGTTTTTGTACTAAACTAGATGTTTGCTCTTTTTTTCCTTGCTTCGTTCAGTTCTTTTCTTTTCGATCTTTCTTACTTTATTTTTCCACCTGTCCGGGACAACAAGTGTTTTTTCTCTCACTGTCTTAACACTTTCTACCCTACCTATGTTGACCAAGTTTTTTTTTAGCCGAGACCAGCTGCGCTGCAGCAGGTCACTCGGAATTGTAGTGACTGTGTAGTAACTGTGTATCAACACGCTGGAATGCAGGCGTTAGATGGACGTTACAGGAAGCGACTGAAGCTAACAGTCTGAGCAGATATATCCGTACCTGGTCAGATAGAGCCATATGAGTGGGTACGGATATATCTGTACCTGGGAGACGATGAGATTTATACCACAACATGAGCAAAGAAAGTCAAACCCCATGAGCACATCCGTGAAATCAAGACGAACTATATATTAGCACGTGCATGGGTACCAATCAGCATATTTCTGACACACATGTGTTTACTCACAGGACTGGTAGAATACACGCCGTTTGAGACGGTCAGGCAGAGGCAATTATTGTGTAAGAGCAAATCAGCCACTATCATTCTGGCCGCTGCCCGGCATTCCGCGATGATAAATCAGCCGCCATTTGCGTAACATGTGCTCCCTTGGGCATGCAGCTTTACTGGGGAAAGTGTGCCTTGAATTGGCTTTCGCCTCGTCGTTGCTCTCTGATTTCTCTACTGGTTGGATTTCTGTTAACAGTGTGTTATTTGCTTACATCACAAAAACAAGTTAAGGACATAGTCTTTTGTATCTGCTGTTGTTGTAATGTTATATTTTATGTACGTTAAAGGCTGACATAATTATAGTCCTGTTTAATTAGTTTAATTACTTCCAGGTCTTTTCCCATTGTTGCGGAGATGTATAAATTAAGCTTCCTGCAAAGTTTTAGGTTTGAAGTCCTTACCAATTACGAGAAATAATTTATTCTTTATTGCATTGTTTAGCAACAGTTCTCCAGGACTTGGGCTATTTTTAGACCGTTGACGTCACTTCGTGACGTTTCGTAAACCAAAGATGGCGCCGGAGACAGTCAAAGCGCAGTTGCGTACAATGGCAAAAAAAGATAGAAGTAAACCCGTCTAAAGCTGTCAAGGCCACTAAATCTGATGAGAAGAGAAAGTGGACTCCTTGCTTCATCACCACGCAGCACCAGCGCTGAGTCGCGCTGAAAGAAAGATTGTTTTCGTCAGAGGCCCATCGCTTCAAATTGAGAACCAAGTACAAAGGGGATACTGAACTCGCCAAAGTTTTGTTGGACACGTGAGTACATAGGCCTATTAGAAAATTAGATGTACTTGTAGCTTGTCAGCTGAAGCCTGTGGCCTTATTCTTGCGAATATGTGCTGTGAGAGATCGTATATTTCCGCCTGCGCAATTTCCGGAAAACATCCACTTTCACTTTGAGACTGTTCTGTTTACATTCTACACTATCAACACCACTTTGCATTACTGAAATAAATTTTTCTGTGTTCGAAAGGTACAGCCAATCGTTATTATATCCCCTTAGGTACAGTTTTATAACATTATTGGCACATGTAAACAATATGAATTAATTAATGAACGCTACGAATATGGCAGTCTTTAAAGAAGTAAAACAAACAAAATAGAAAAATAAAAAAATAAAAACAAAACAAATCAAGAATAATGAAGTGAAATCACCTCGGCGTTGCTCTCTGAATTCTGTACTGGTTGGGATATAACTGCTCGACATTGTTCTTTTACATTGTTTCGTGAATTTTACCTATTTTCTCAAGAGACTGGTAGTTTTCCAAATATGTCAGTAAGATATATATCCAAAATAACTAGAATTCTGAGATTACCTGTGGCCATTTTTATTTGTTAGATGAAGCTATGGTATAAGCAGTGTACTCTGTTCTTAAAAGTGGTAATCTGTTGCCCTGTGTTTAGCTTCTTTTCTAGCTGTATTCATTACGTGAAGCATATGCTACATTTGTCCATCCATTCCACTTACACTCTCAACGTCTCGATATCTCCCGGTGACGTTGGGTCAAACGACGTATCAATTTCTGTTAACATTCTTGTTTGTTGTTGTTGCTGTAGTTGTCGTTGTGCGTGATTTTGTGTGTGTGTGTGTGTGTGTGTGTGTGTGTGTGTGTGTGTGTGTGTGTGTGTGTGTGTGTGTGTGTGTGTGCGTGCGTGCGTGCGTGCGTGCACGTGTATGTGTGCTCGAGTTTGTGTGTCGAGTTTAATAAATCCTTTCCTGATAGTGTGAAATATATTGATTGGTGTAAGATTATCTAGGATGGTCTAAAACCAACCAAACAAACAAAACCAGTCCGAAAGCGAGACAAATGTGTAAAGGCCAAGAAATGGCCCTTCGAGGCCTGAGACAGAAATCAATATTCAGGCAGGCAAGGAGCTGAGAGAGAGAGAGAGAGAGAGAGAGAGAGAGAGAGAGAGAGAGAGAGAGAGAGAGAGAGAGAGAGAGAGAGGGGGAGAGAGGGGGGAGAGAGGGGGAGAGAGAGGGAGAGAGAGTAAGAAAGAGAGAGAGAGAGAGAGAGAGAGAGAGAGAGAGAGAGAGAGAGAGAAAGAGAGAGAGAGAGAGGTGGGTGGAGAGGGAGAGAGACAAGGACAGAGAGACAGGGACACAAGGAGAGAACGCTGAAATTCAACAAGTGTGTGTAATTAGACCCTTGCAGTAGAACAAACTGCTGCGCAGCATACGGACGCTTGCTGCAATGCAATTTCTTCGTCACGTTCCCCTCTTCCCAGGACGTGAAACTGTCACACCCTTTTAACCTCCGCTCATTTTTTAAACACTGGCGTGATTATTTTGCCGCTGCTGTAGCCGGCCTTTTTTGGATTGTGGGGAGGGATTCGTGCGCAGATAAATTGCTGTGGAGTAGTTTTCTCTCTACTTGTCTTTCTTCTTGTTGCGAAATCGAGGGACACAGCTTTGAGTTGCTATCGTGTGCTTTTCAAAGCAGGTGCGATTTAAAAACTGTATTTGCTGACAGTAACGGAAAAAGTGGACATTTTGGAGGACGCCTAACCTTTAAAGGTCCTTCCCGCGTACGCTATCACAAATATATCCCTTACACAACTGATGAAACGATACTTTTTCTTCTTCGTTCATGGCCATGAAAGGTTCACGGTGTTTACGTGTATGACCGTTTTTACCACGCCATTAACCCAGCAGGCACGGCCGGGATTCAAACCGCAGTGGCTACACTTACGCCGCCCGAAACTTTTCCCTTCTTTGCTTTGATTACGCCACAAAGCATTTCCCGCCAGGGCCGCGCTCTACTTCCGGTTTGATCCGGTTTGGGCGGCCATTTTAAAGCGTGGGTCGAGTGAGGACAGACGTGTTCAAGAGTTCATTAGTAGTGGTTGTGCGTTTCTACCCGTATGCAAGCCGGTGTGGCTTTAATCATGGATAGCGGACTTCACAGCGAAGCAGTTTTGACAGTAGGAAGTACGTTCGAGTCCTTCGACAGGTTGCAAAAAGTTATCTCGGACTTTGAAACGAACGCGTTCGTCCAGCTCTACGTTCGGTCGTCGCGAACCCTGCAGGTGCAGCGCAAACGAGCCCCCAGAAAGACTTTCAACGAAGCATTGCAGTTTGGCGAGTTGGACTATGCCTGCATCAATGAAGGACGAAACCATCTGATGCAAACAAACAACCACTACATTTTCCCTCCAATTAACCTGTACGCATGGTGCACATACGGGAAAAATATAACCCATAGTACATTCAGTACAGTACATCCTAGTACACACCATGGAGGAAATTCCACCACAAATCATACACAAATGATTCCTTGTTTGGAGAAACAAAATAACGGGATGGGTTGAACAAACAAATACTTCACTCCCCACATTCACCTGTACCATTAGTACAGTTAAAAATACGGAATAAACCCGTTAAAGAAACAGTGAAATCTATAATCACTGAGCCTCATATAAGCCTCAATCACTGAGAGGATATCTGGAAAATCAACCACCAGTACATACAAGTATGTCCTAACAAGGGACATGAATAATAGTGAGCGTGTTACGACAGTAAAATGGCGTCATGTCGTAACTAGAGAATGTTCGGTTAGGATCACGCCGCGCCGTAATCAAAGTCTGGCCGAGTGACTCTACGACTCGTGGAAAAAGGTGTAACCGAAGCCTGCAGTGAGCGGGTTACGACAGTAAAATGACGTCATGCCGTAACTATAGAATTTCTGAGTCGAATTACGACTTGAAAAAGGCGTAACAGTAGCCCCTACCCTACCACGACCTTCCGATTGCGAGGCCGGAGTCTTATCTATTGGGCCATTAGCATTGCGCCCGTCGATAAAACGATACATTCCCTACTCTTCACAGGAAGGAAGCAGCCAGACCGTTTATGTTTGCTGCACGTGTCCACGTGGAAGGATGCCCCTGTCCCGTGTACAATCCTGACCAGGTCTCTGGTAGTCAACATCAATGCTTACACGGGAAGGATTGGAACTGCAATAGCAGTGCAAGAGAAATCTTGAGCAGAATGACTTGTATCCGTCCTGGTACAAATAGTATTTGCCGGTGCAGTCAGTAAAGCTGTCTGTCCATGACTCCCTCCTCTCATATCCTCCCCCGCCCTTCCCACATATCTGTTGACAACAAAACATTTTGTAGTATTGTAAGCCCATTGGTTCGTATTCCTGGTGGGTTATCTTAATAGCTGTGGCGATGTTGAATCAAACCCAGGCCCTGGCGCAGGACCTTTTGAACGAGAGTACAGAAGTCGTGACCACACTGACGCCTATCGTTTTTCCATGGAGCCAGCGTCCAACCACAACAA
>NC_090250.1:44715929-44718429 GCF_037325665.1 Littorina saxatilis
GTTATTATTGCCAAATGTTCACCAAAACGTATATTCGAGCAATGCAATTCCTGCACAAAAGCTAATTTCTTTTAATCGCCACCAACTGCAACTCTGGAAAGCATTCTAATGATCTCGAACGATCAGCAAAGAAAGATACGGTGCGCCACCATAGCCATATTTTCATCAAAGGGGCATCTTCGAGTAATGCAATTCTAGAAACGATAGTGAATTTCTCGTGCCCATCCTTACTTCAATTTGGAAAGCAATACAAGGTATTAAAATGTTGTTGTTCCTGGAACGATCAGCGAACGAAAGTACGACGCACCCCTATAGCCATATAATATTCATCATAGGGGCATCTTCGAGCAATGCAATTCTAGGAATGATAGTGAATTTCTCTTGCCCACCCTAACTTCAACTCTGGAATACAATGTAATGTTCTCGAAGGATCAGGGAAAGATAAATGAATGGTTCAAGTCCAGTTTTTTGCAGTTGAATGTAGGCAAAACAAAAGAAATGATTTTTGGAGGAAAGAGTGATAATTGTGGTCCCCAAAAAGTGAGAATAAGCGACAAGGAAGTTGAACTTGTGGAAACCTTCAAATATCTTGGGGTTTCAATTGACAATAAGCTGACTTTTAGTGATCATGTTCATGCTGTTTATAAGAAAGCTCAGCAGCGACTTTTTCTTCTCAGGAAGCTTAAATATTTTAATGTCAATCAAAGTGTTATGGAACTTGTGTATCGCAGTTTGATTGAAAGCATACTGACTTTTAACATTGTGACATGGTATGGTACCACAAATGTTAAAACAAAGCTAAACTCCACCGCATTGTTGCGACGGCTAGCAAGCTTGTTGGGCAACCCCAACAACAGCTGACCAGTCTCTACGAAGCTGCCATTAAGCGGAAAGCTCTCAAAATTGTCCGTGATCCGATCCATCCTCTCAACCCCTGTTTCGAAATTCTCCCTTCAGGTAAACGTTATAAGGTCCCTTTGGCACGCAAAAACCAGTTTAAAAAGTCATTCCTGCCTTCTGCAGTCACCATTTTAAATTCTTCTCGCATCACGTAGAGGCTGGTCGGCTGGGAAAAAACAAACAATGTGTACATGTGAAGGTGTGTGGGAAATATTTGTAATGTGATTACTCGGCTGTGAAACCCAACTCCTGTGATATGAGAGGGTAAATTTACATAGTGCAATATCATATTTGATTGTATCCCTTTTATGTTTTATGTTTTATGTGTGTCGTCCTATACAATTGTTGTTATAATCGTTTACAGGCAGACAGGGTGTGCCGAAGAAAAATTTCCATTTTTATGTAATATTTTAATGGACAATAAAGTGCTGTTATTGTTATTGTTATTGTTATTGTTAACACGGTGCGCCACCGTAGCCATCTTTTCATCAAAGGGGCATATCGAGCAATGCAATTCTACGTACGATAGTGAATTTCATGTGCCCACCCTAACTTCAAATCTGGAAAACAATGTAGAGTTCTCGAATGATCAGCGAAGCAAAATACGGCACGTTACCACTTCCACTTTTTCGTCAAAGTGGCGCCTCCCAAAAGGGACAAGACAAAAATACGGCGCGTTGCCACTGTCACATTTTCGTCAAAGCGGCGTCTCCCCCAAAAAGGATAGGTCATGGAAAGGGCAAACGCATTTTCAGACAATTTTCCGCGAAGAGCAAGAACTGTTGTACGCAGAACTGTGTCTCGTCCTTTTTGAGCAGACGAGAATTCCATTTTTGTAAGGCGAGTAATCGTTGTGGCGAGACCCGCTGTCTTTAAGGGCGATCCATTAAGACTGATTACCTCAGGACACTTTTATCTCAAGGCGGATTTGCTTTTAACGATTTGCATAAGACGTGACACGCCGGAAACTCGGGCAAAGGCGGGCATGACGCGGAGTTCTGGGTAAAATGCTTTGTAAAATAAGAACGGCCTTGTGAAAATGTCAAGTTTGTATTAACATTGTTTTTAGTGTCCGTGCGCTCTTTTTTGTCGTCACCCAAGGGCAGATAAACTTTCTGTATGAAAGATTTTAACAGTCTAATACTAGCTAGGCCTATAGAGTTAGGATGTTATATGTGGAAATTCCACACTTCTCTGTCGGCAGATTTATCAATGCAAAATTAAAGACCATTTTGTGAGGAGAAAAAAACGATAAATAAAATGATGCCAAGGTGGTAGTAGCGATATAAAGGATCATGTTTAAACAGTGGCAATCATGCAATGACATTTTCTGTGAGTATGGATTAAAGAGACGCTAAGGAGATTCTTTTTAGGAATACAAAGTTCGGCTTTTAGGTTGGAATGTATGTATCACACACCGGGGAATGCGTAACTTTGCAGAATTTGGCATTTAGATTCAAGATATTACCTTAAAGGCATACTAACGCACTCCCGTGTTTACAAAGTGTAGTTTGCCCACAATCGATGTCAAACGCACCGTAAGACCATATAATGACGATACGTCACCATGCGCGGACCATAATACATGCATTACAGCTTG
>NC_090250.1:44725929-44745929 GCF_037325665.1 Littorina saxatilis
TGCAAACTGAATCATAAAAGGAAAAATCAAATATTTCATACAGCTGCGCGTGACCCAGCCCTGTCATCATAACCCGGAACAAAATGAGCAAAGCCACCTGTAATTCTATGGTCAGTGTGACTCTTGTCCGGGCTTTCATCAACGCTTGGCAACATACTTTTGAAGCGTTACATATGAAAGCATGTCCCTACTTGACCCATGATGCTATTGAGGATGTTAAATCTCAATTGTATTCACTCAGACACGGGTTCAAGGCCAGGAAAATAAATACATGTCTGTGATTCAAGGCCAGGAAAATAAATACATGTCTGTGGTTCAAGACAGCGATTTACCGTTCTGTGTTTCAAACAGTGATTGGCACTTCCTTGATTGAAAATGGGCACAGTTCTGTGATGCAGAATAGCTACAGTTTTGTGAATCAAGGAAGTGACTCGCAGAACTGTGGTTCAAGAAAGCGAAAGATCCGTAACTTAAGATAGTGACAGTTTCTTAGTTACAAAAAATAACAGTTTCAAGAAAGCTATAGTTCCGTGATTCAGGCTAGCTGGTAAATCTTACTCATCATGCAGCTGTGTCCTTGTGGACTTGGACCAGTACCGTATCATACAAATCCTACCTAGCTGACAGGAACACTTCTTGTCGTGAAAACAATTTGGCCCGGCTTACTGTCTGAGAGTTGCCCAGGCTGACCTAGGGAAAAGACCACCCCTCCACTTGGTCATATACCAAAAATGAACAACCTAGGTGTTCTCTGTGTACAGTGGGAATTTTTGATGAATTAATTTCGTAAAAGCCACTCGAATGGCTAGTGATTTCTTCTCTCAAATAAATTCATTTGTCAAAACATTTACAACTCAATACAGTAAGCTTTATTTTTGGTATGCGACCAAGTAGAGGGATGGTCATATCCCATGAAAGAGCCTCGCCAGATCTAAGATGGTCAGCCGAACTGTTTCCACGAGAAGGAGTGTTTCTTTAAAGATACCATCCTTCCAGTTTAATCCATCACGTACTCCGGGGTAGCTGGGCACGATATATATATATGAGTTGTTGCCTGAGAGATGCCTGTTGCAAGATGCATGCTGGCGGGAAATTGTGGAAATCAATTTAGGGAGATAAAATCGACAGTCAGTGGAGTCTCTGTATTTTGTGAGTCTGTTTTGATCACGAAGTAAACTCCCCCCGAAAGCGGCGTATGGCTGCCTAAATGGCGGGGTAAAAACGGTCATACACTTAAAAACCCACTCGTTCAAAAAACACGAGTGTCCGTGAGAGTTTCAGCCAATGAAAGCAGAAGAAAAAAACACACGAAATAAACTATACGTACAACTGTTGAACACTTTCGAAAAGATTCGCGCTTTGTATTGAGATGATTTTGCTGTTTCTTGCATAATTTATCTATCAGTGTTAGAATCATCTAAACGCCTACATGGGACGTACCTAATTGCCCCACACTAACAGACCATTCAGTATTCCGTTTGTATTTCAAGCCCCTAGCCCATTATTCAGTCGCCACTAGACTGTGTGTTACGTTTGAGCTTTTGAAGCTGTAGCTTGAGGAAATTGCTCAGATTCTGCGTGAACGTTTTCGACGAGACATTTCAACTATGGAAGTTGATTTCATTACTGAATGCCGTTTCCAATATTACTTTGGTCTGCAGGGAAAGAATTATAAATACTTGAGGAGGTTGATTGTGTACGTAAACTACATTGCAGGGATTTCAAAATACGTCACTCGTGAAAGATGGAAACCATGCGATTTGAAATGGATTTAAATACAGACACAAAAATGAAAAGACAGAAAATGGAAACTAGTTTGTTTGTGTTTAAAGGCACAGTAAGCCTCCCGTAAACCATCACAGAGCTCCCCGAGCGTCTAAATACAGTACAAGCATACTTCCATTTGAACGCTCACCGAACGGGAACATCCTGGCTGCTTTCTGTCGAGCGTGAGACATTTTCAAAGAATTTATTTTCGTAGACTTGTTCCGTTAACAACAACGGCGCCTCGTTTTTGCGCTAGACCTAACTTTTAAAATCTAAATAATAAATTGACAGCTTGTTACACAAACATTCTTTAATCATAAAAGAATTCGTTTTTCATCAAGACAAGATCAGAACAATTCGAAGTTGTGAAAGTTTAAAAAAAGAAAAGCCCGGAAGCAGGGTCACGCAAGGGTCGTAGCAGACGACGGCCGGTTTATCAGTGCAAATCGCCGTTCCTCTCAACAGTCAAAAGCCATCGCTAGAGTTCTTGTGAACCACAGCCGTTGTTTCGTGCATAAAAAAAACGTGCTATTGTAGATAAGCTCACGTCGAGTCGCATTCAAATGACTAACTATGACGACTGCATTGTGAAAAGGGAAAACTGAATCACACGGGTTCACGATGGCTCAGGGGTAAGATAAACCACGCAAAAATAAATTCTTTGAAAATTGTTCGCTCTTTACGGAGGGCACCTAGGATGTTCTCAATTGGTGAGTGTTTAAATGAAATGGTGTTTGTACTGTGTGTAAAAGCCTGACCGTATCTGTGATGGTTTACGGGAGGCTTACTCTGCCTTTAAAGGCACAATCTTTCCCTCTGAAAACAGTTCGATTGTAATTATCTCAGACCTGACAAGGCTTTTACATGGAACAATAACACCCATCCGCTTGGTAACGTACCAGAAACCAATATCCTGACTGCATAGTTGACCGGCACGGTTGGCCTAATGGTAAGGCGTCCGCCCCGTGATCGGGAGGTCGTGGGTTCGAACCCCGGCCGGGTCATACCTAAGACTTTAAAATTGACAATCTAGTGGCTGCTCCGCCTGGCGTCTGGCATTATGGGGTTAGTGCTAGGACTGGTTGGTCCGGTGTCAGAATAATGTGACTGGGTGAGACATGGTCATGAAGCCTGTGCTGCGACTTCTGTCTTGTGTGTGGCGCACGTTATATGTCAAAGCAGCACCGCCCTGATATGGCCCTTCGTGGTCGGCTGGGCGTTAAGCAAACAAACAAACAAACAAACAAACAAACAAACTGCATAGTTGGAGTAATTTGATGACCTAGTGACTTAAAAACAAAAAATCCCCACTCTGCACAAAAATCACTCAGGCTTTTGATTTTCGCTATGTGTTCACGTGGAGCGATTGTCCTACCCCATGTCAGAGCTTGGCCAGACCTAAGATGATGAGTCGGAATCTTAACACGGGAAGGGATGTGCCTTTAAATACATGGGTTTTTTTCATCGTTAATGAACCTGAATATCAATGACAAGAACCAAGAAAATATATAATTAATTCCCTATTTGATATGTATATATATATTCAGCATTAAAAGGATCGAAAAGTCATGTCTGAAGTTGGCGCGAGCTCCGTAAAAACGCCCATTAACATTATGTGCCCGGTTGAAAAGGAGGACAAATGATTTTGTAACATATACGTCTCTGCAATAACCGTTACGATAACCAGGAGTGTTTATTCTGTGTTTGATGGAGTTGTGATTGGGGACTGTAAGGTGTTTGATTCGCAGTTTTGTTTCACTATATCTTCAGGGTCAATGCTTTTGCCACAACCATCTCTGTGGCCACAACCAAAATCTGATTTGGGTAATGTTGCGTTTCGCTATAAACGGCGCGGAAATGTGTTTTCTCTCACATTTTTTTCTCTCCCATTAGATTCATTACATACATTAACAGACCTCCAGCGAGGCTGTGCTTCCAAATGCTCCGCAACTTGATCAGGAAATCAAAATAGCGCAGTTAGCGAGGGGAGAGATTACTCCCTATTTTGGGTCCGCATGGTTACGTGTTACGTCACACAGACAGCTCTCTCTCTCTCTCTCTCTCTCTCTCTCTCTCTCTCTCTCTCTCTCTCTCTCTCTCTCTCTCAGTCTGTCTGTCTGTCTGTCTGTCTCTCTTTCTCTATCTTATCTCTCTCTGTCTATCTCAGTCTGTCTGTCTGTTTGTCTGTCTGTCTGTCTCTCTCTCTCTCTTATCTCTCTCTTTCTCTCTGTCTATCTCAGTCTGTCTGTCTGTCTGTCTATCTGTCTGTCTGTCTCTGTCTCTCTGTCTCTGTCTGTCTGTCTGTCTGTCTGTCTGTCTGTCTGTCTGTCTCTCTCTCTCTCTCTCTCTCTCTCTCTCTCTCTCTCTCTCTCTCTCTCTCTCTTGCATGATGTAGTCATCGATTTAGCAGATGGGAGCAGTAATTAAGCGTCAAGCGAACATCTGACGCATTCTTGTCACCCAGACAGCCAAGAAAGAACAAAACTGAGATGATTAGGAGAGCGACGCTTGACTCTTAGCCGTACGCACACGCGAGGGTGTACATATCAATCACATGTACGATGCGCGGAGTAGTCGATACTGGAGCAGTGAGGGGGATAAATAGAGAATACTACATGGCTTGCTGTGTCGTACCAGATTTACACTCGTTGCTTTTTCAAATAGTGAACAGCTCGCTAACGATTTTTTATCTCACGGGTATCTCTCTCACGTATGTAGGATAAACTTATATATCTGCTTTCAGCGTGTAATCCCCGCTGCAGTGATACGTTTGCACCACACCCTGCTTTGTTCGCACGCAACCTGTGTACGGATTCTTTGCCTTGTCAGCGTGTGAGCATATATATATGTAATATTCGTGTCCCGTGAAACGATAGTCCATTTTTACGAGAAAAGTCAAATTTTACCAAATTAACCAACAATGGCGTTGTTTGCTGCTCTTCCTTTCATGGTTTTACATTCCTCAGTAATGTACGTCACTGCTCACACAATTTCAGCTTTCTTGTTTAGTTTATAAATGTCAGCCTTAATTCCTCTTGTCTGTCACCAGTATCAAATAGTGACTGACATACATGTCTCTGTTTTGTGTCTGTGACAAAGTTAAAGATGCATTCCTTCTGGCGTGATCGTTCATGTGCATCGCCTCTACATGACGGACTGACCGACTCACTAATCATGTTTTACGTCCTCACAGGCATACCTAACCTATAAGGGATCATTCGCTAATGAGCAGCGCGACAACCATCCCTCCCTTGCGGTGGCTCTTTTCATTTTTTCATTTTTTTTGTTGGTTTTTGTTCTCCCCCATTTAAAGTCGGGGTCAAACCCGGGAACATGCCCCTTATGGTTTTACCGTGAGGGCGTTAAACATTACTTATCATCAACACGCTTCTTCAATGCTACGGACAATCACGCATACAAATAGATTTTACTAGCGATAAGAGATTCTCTTCACTTGAACACAAACACAAAATCGTCAGCCTGGCTGTTTTTTGTGCAGATTAGGAAATGGTTGCTGAATGAATTTTGCAGATTGAAATAGGCATCAGTCACGAAATTTCTTCAGCTAAAATGGCCTTTGTTCACAGAAAGCAGTCGCTGTTGATTTTTGGTATGGGTCCAAATGGATCGATGGTCTTATCACACGCATCACACGTTTTTAACGTGTCAATCAAAGCAATTGTTATGGCACACACACATTAAAAATTTGGTCCATTGGTACTAAACGGATTAATAATTAAGGAAATTGACCTTGAGGCGTTATTAAACAGACTTGCAAACTTGCCCCCACGACACTTTAGACAAACTATACGGTCACTTGCCACCTTTGGGAACCAAATATAGCATCCGCGACAAGTTCATGGTCACTTGCCCCTTTGGCAGCGGAATACAGCATCCCCGACTTGTTCATGGTCACTTGCCCCTTTGGCAACCAAATATGGCATCCGCGACATTTTCATGGTCACTTGCCCCTTTGGCAACCAAATATAGCATCCGCAACAAATTCATGGACACTTGCCCCTTTGGCAGCGGAAAATAGCCTCCGCGACTTGTTCATGGTCACTTGCCCCTTTGGCAACGGAATATAGCATCCGCAACACTGTCAGTCTAGCTGCCGCAACTCGCGTTATCCTCTCCAGAACGCCTTACCCGTCTGTCGACCCAAAACTCTGCCGCAACTGCTCACCATAGGCCAGCAGTGTCGGCCAGTACTGAACATCGAGCAGTCATGTGCAGCCGTCTGCGCTGCGAAGCTGGCTGTTTCGCCGCTGTAACAGCAACGAACTGAAGTCCCTCTTGTGAAGGAAAGCTCTCGAACTCCTCTCGATCAGTGAAGGCTGGGTTAGCTCGGCTCAATCTGAGTAAAACTGAGCAAGTGTTGAAGTAGCTCGACTCAGTCTGTGATGCTGGATTGTGATGACTGATACAGTGTACAAGGTATGGCGCTGGGTTTGTGCCGGGAGATAAACAGTAATACTTTTTTCATACGGCTCAGTCGGTGAAAACTGAGCAAGTTGTGCGAGGATGTAAAGACCGGTGTATTGGGGAAACTGTGGTGTATCAATATGATGTGTGGACCGATGTATTGGGGCAACTGTGGTGTATGATGTGTCGATCGATGAATTGGGAAAACTAGCTATATGATGTGTAGACCGATGTATTGGGACAACTGTGCCGCTATGTGATGTGTAGAGCAATGCATTGAGAACATTGCGGTATATGATGTGTGGACCGATGTATTTGGAAAACTGTGGTACATGATCTCCGGACCGATACATCGGAAAAAAACCTGTTGTATATATGATGTGTAGACCGATGTGATGGGACAACTGTGCCACTATGTGATGTGTGGATCGATGTATTGGGAAAACTGTGATATACAATGTGAGGACCGCTACTGAAACATCCGCATAGATACAGACAGATTGAACAATGTCTTTCTCTGCGCTACACTGGACTATGTGGGAGAAGGGTGGTGGTATTTTCTTAATAATTGTGAGGTCCGCTGTGACCGCGGACAGTGTCCGGAGTGTGGAGTACTGACCAGACTTATAGACAGTTTTCTTCTTCTTTAAGGACAGGTTAGTAATATGGTGCTATTGTTATACTTCAATATCGATTTTGTTTGAATTATTCTAGGTCGTTTATCAATTTAGTTTTTGACATTGTTTGAATTACCTTGATACTTTGTTTTATTGGCGTGTCTTTGGGTATTGTTTCAATGTGCGCGTTAATGTTGGGTTTTGATTTTCAGTGAGACTGGTTTTACTACGATGTCGGCGCAAGATATTATTCTGTGAATTATGCGCACCGGTTTTATTATAACATGTTTGTTTGTTTTTTGAAAGAATGGTTGAATTCTGTTGTTATTGTTGTGTATTTGAGAGTGGTTTTATTTTCTTTATTTTTTGTTGGGGGGGGTGGGGGGGGGGTGGGGGGTTGTTACAAGAAGCAGACGCGAGTTGTGGACGTGATATTGTTGAGGAAAGTTTGAAATGCTGTGGGTGTGTTTTACTATTGACTGAGCGGACGCTCTAAGCTCATTAACTCTCTTTAAGAAGCGTGACCGCTAACGACCAAACGTAGCAGAAACGAATCAACATGACCGGCACGGTCGCGATATAACCTTGAATGGTTGAAAACGACGTTAAACACCATATAAAGAAAGAAAGAAAGAAAGACCGGCACGGTTGGCCTAGTGGTAAGGCGTCCGCGCGCCCCGTGATCGGGAGGTCGTGGGTTCGAACCCCGGCCGGGTCATACCTAAGACTTTACAATTGGCAATCTAGTGGCTGCTCCGCCTGGCGTCTGGCATTATGGGGTTAGTGCTAGGACTGGTTGGTCCGGTGTCAGAATAATGTGACTGGGTGAGACATGAAGCCTGTGCTGCGACTTCTGTCTTGTGTGTGGCGCACGTTATATGTCAAAGCAGCACCGCCCTGATATGGCCCTTCGTGGTCGGCTGGGCGTTAAGCAAACAAACAAACAAACGAATCAACATTTTGCAGTCGGGACATTCCCTTTAGCTTTCGGCAGTGTTGTTGTTGTTGTTGTTGTTGTTGTTGTTGTTGTTGTTGTTGTTGTTGTTGTTGTTGTTGTTGTTGTTGTTGTTGTTGTTGTCGTCGTCGTCGGTGTTGTTGTTGGTGTTGTTGTTGGTGTTGTTGTTGTTGTTGTATTATAGGTCCGATAATTAATTCTTTTCATTTATGATCGATGAAAAAAGATGTGATAGCCTCCCTGGGCACACACACTCACACACACACACACACACACACACACACACACACACACACTAAAACACTAACACACACACGCACACATACACACACACATACACATTAACCCCCCCCCACACACACGCACACACACATGCGCGCGCTGACACACACACACACACACACACACACACACACACACACGCAAACACACACACTAACTTCAATAAAAAGTTATGTCACAAATATTAATTTGCTCTTATTTATTTAATTTTAAAAGCTCTGCAGCTAATCGATATTGGACTTTTTGTCTAGTGATAAATCAAGTCTCCATGTTTGTCTGAACTCGATTAGTTAATTTTGTTATTTATTCTTCAGACGACAGGTGTATAACCAAATAGAAGTTGAGAGCTAGGTTAAGATAACTTCCTTCCCGTTGAAACTAGCATGTGCACCCTTGCACATATGTTATGTTACAGGACTGGGTGGCCGAGTGGTAACGCACTTGCGCTCGGAAGCGAGAGGTTGCGAGTTTGACCCTGGGTCAGGGCGTTAGCAATTTTCTCCCCCCTTTCCTAACCTAGGTGGTGGGTTCAAGTGCTAGTCTTTCGGATGAGACGAAAAACCGAGGTCCCTTCGTGTACACTACATTGGGGTGTGCACGTTAAAGATCCCACGATTGACAAAAGGGTCTTTCCTGGCAAAATTGTATAGGCATAGATAAAAAAATGTCCACCAAAATACCCGTGTGACTTGGAATAATAGGCCGTGAAAAGTAGGATATGCGCCGAAATGGCTGCGATCTGCTGGTCGATGTGAATGCGTGATGTATTGTGTAAAAAATTCCATCTCACACGGCATAAATAGATACCTGCGCCTTGAGTCCGAGTCTGGAGATACGCGCACAATATAAGACTTCATATAATAACATAACATAGCATATGTCTGTGGAGGCCAAGAGCATCTTCCTTCTGGGTTAAAACAATTTGTTATTCAAGAATTTCAAATAACAATGCCGCATACATGGACAGAAATTATAGGAGCACAACAAGCTATGCTTACATGCTCTTTAAAACAGTATGAGGTAAGAATCAAAACACAAGAAAGGGAAGTTGTTGGAACGTTGTTATTGACAAAATCACGTTACAGTCACGAGTATATCGACCCATTGGTCTTTTACAATTTGTAATTGAACAATCTTCTTCTTCTTCTTGTCGATCACTCAACAGACAATCTTCTTCTTCTTCTTGTCGATCACTCAACAGACAATCTTCTTCTTCTTCTTGTCGATCACTCAACAGACAATCTTCTTCTTCTTCTTGTCGATCACTCAACAGACAATCTTCTTCTTCTTCTTGTCGATCACTCAACAGACAATCTTCTTCTTCTTTTTGTCGATCACTCAACAGACAATCTTCTTCTTCTTCTTGTCGATCACTCAACAGACAATCTTCTTCTTCTTCTTGTCGATCACTCAACAGACAATCTTCTTCTTCTTCTTGTCGATCACTCAACAGACAATCTTCTTCTTCTTCTTGTCGATCACTCAACAGACAATCAAATATCACACAAAACTTATCTTCATGAAATTCAATATTTGCCCACTCGCCAGGAAGCCGAGCGAATGAATGATTGTATATTGACAAGAAACATAAGTATGAGGTAAGATTGGACAAATCCAAAATGTACCGACTGACTGTTCACTGAGCACACTGGGCACATGTTTTCTTCTTCTTCTTTGTTTTGGGAGCCTGGATAGAGCATGTTATCAACAACTAAGGACAAACAAATTTCTACCAAATTTTCAAGACTACATTTCCCATCATTCTGCTATTGCTTGGTGAAGACATTTTCAAAATCTCTCTTCGCAGTCAAAAATGAGATCAAAAAGAAAATAGGGCGCTTTAATGGACCACCCTGTATATATATATGCCTATCTGTGATGGTTATGTAGCACTCTAGCCATGAAGCAGCCCTGCTGTAGAAGGACGCTCTTCTTACCTCATATTGTACAAGCATGAGGAGATGTTGTGGTGGTTTATATGATAGCTTTCCCACGGGAAGGAAAGTGCATCAGAATGTAGAGATGTGGATCTCGTGCTGCAAAAATCAGAGTATAGCTTACAAGGACATAGACCTTGTGTCCGAAAAAAAAGTAAACACTTTCAAGCCTCGCGCGGTTTGTTTTGCACGGTATGGCTTTACCCTGTATCAAATACTGCAGAGAACACGTACATTAACTGTCTCTGTTGGTATTGTATCCAGAGCAAAGCAGACGATAAGAACTAAGAATGGCGGAGGTCGAAGCCGTGCGAAGGGCGATTAGAAGGGCATGTGGTATTGGGGCTATCAGCCAGAATGCCGTGTATATAACTACTAGTAAGGGCCATCGGGCGTCCCTGCTTTGAAGGCATTTAGTACGTCCTCCCCGTGTAAACGCTTCTTCTTTCCATCTTTCACATGCAGGAAGACTTAAGGACTGGGTGGCCGAGTGGTAAGGACTGGGTGGCCGAGTGGTAAGGACTGGGTGGCCGAGTGGTAACGACTGGGTGGCCGAGTGGTAACGACTGGGTGGCCGAGTGGTAACGCACTTGCGCTCGGAAGCGAGAGGTTGCGAGTTCGACCCTGGGTCAGGGCGTTAGCAATTTTCTCCCCCCCTTTCCTAACCTAGGTGGTGGGTTCAAGTGCTAGTCTTTCGGATGAGACGAAAAACCGAGGTCCCTTCGTGTACACTACATTGGGGTGTGCACGTTAAAGATCCCACGATTGACAAAAGGGTCTTTCTTGGCAAAATTGTATAGGCATAGATAAAAATGTCCAACCAAAATACCTGTCATACCTGTGTGACTTGGAATAATAGGCCGTGAAAAGTAGGATATGCGCCGAAATGGCTGCGATCTGCTGGTCGATGTGAATGCGTGATGTATTGTGTAAAAAAAATTCCATCTCACACGGCATAAATAAATCCCTGCGCCTTGAATATGTGCTCGATATAAATTGCATTAAAAAAAAAAATTTTTAATTTAAAAAATAAATCCCTGCGCTTAGAACTGTACCCACGGAATACGCGCGATATAAGCCTCATATTGATTGATTGATTGATTGATTGATTGATTGATTGATTGATTGATTGATTGAGTAAGATCATGCCTCCCGTTGGACACATACCAAAGATGAACATCATGACAGCTTCCTGTATTGAATGTTTGTTTTGTTTTGTTGTAGTTGTTGTTGGTTTTGTGTGTGTGTGTGTGTGTGTGGGGGGGGGAGGGGGTAATTGATTGAGTATTTTGACACAAGTGTCAGTTAAATAAATTTAATCATCAATAAATTCCCACTTTAAACTGTCGGGATCAAGGCCGTTGATTGTTGGTATGTGTCCCATTGCAGGGATAGTCTTGTAGCACGTGCAAGCCTGCATGGCCACATATACTATAATTATGTGACAGTGCGCCGAATCGTTGGCTTTGGAGTCCTGTACCTTTCAATCTTGAGATGTGCCTTTTCCCGCAGATGATCTTTACTCTAAAATAATTATTGGTTGGTTCTCGTGGGCCAACCCAGACAAGTGACCATAACAAGACATCGTCCAAAATCTCGTCACCATGGGGTTTTGGTGACCAAGCGAAACGCTACAAGTGAATGGTCTCGAGGGTCCTCGTTAATATTGACCGAAACCGATGATTTCCGGCGTGGGCTGGCCGATACCAAAGAATAGTCACCAATGACATCGCGTATTAATTGTTCCGGAGCAGAGATCAAAGGAGCCAAACGGTTAATTAACGATGAGAGCAGTAATGGTCAGCTATACAACCGGTGGCAGCTGCAGGTGTTTGGTGAGTGTTTTATGGATATAGGAACAAATAATACAAACTAATCCTCGTATTGATCCACGGAATCATTGCCGACTGAATAACATAGTATATAGTCCCCTGTTGATTGTGATGGACGTATGTTGCAGGGTTTGGTTGTTGAGATGCTTTTTTCTTTCTTTACAAGGCTGTATTTACAATGTTCGCACAAGCCATTACGTATCGATTGAACATTGACTTTTTCTTCTTTAAGCCAAGTACCATCAGAACCGACTCAAGCTGACATTTAGGCGGCTGGCCGAGTCTTAAAAAGAGGGCATGCTAGTGTGCGTTTAATCGCAACAAAAAATAAAGGAGTTCCAACTAAAATAGATCGATACAAACAGGTTATTTGTATTTTTCACCAAAATAGGACATTTAACACATATCTCGACAGTAATTGTTCACCTTGACCACCATATCATATATTGGTCAAAAGTATAAATGTGACCCTCCACCACGGAATGAGTCGCATGTCACATTTGCATGATTATCATATTTTTACATTTTCCTAAAGAGTTTGTTATGCTCTATCCAGTGGTGAAAACCGTTTTAGAAAAGAGCAAAAACTGTTTGAGTTATAAGCCTGTGATTAAGGTGACCCTCACACTGTTACCAGACACTCCCCGGACTTATATTAAGCCTAGCGCAAAACCGCGCGAGGTGACATGCGACTCATTTCGTGGTGGAGGGTCACAAATAACGTATATATATATATATGTAAGAGACAGGTAAATGTGTCTCCGAATACTCATGACTCCCAGCTGGCTCGATTACAAATATTAAAAAAAGAAGAAAAAAAGAAAGATCACTCACGTCATGACAACCGTTGAAATCAACTGTTTGCATTTAAAATTATTGAGGGAAACCATGCAAAACGAACTGTTAGCTGGTGAGACATTACCGGTTTCACATTTTCAGTTCTGGTGTTTTCAGATCTTCTACCGGTATATAATACCGGAAATGTCCGATCGACTCTGTCTCTGGCGTCTGAAGACTGATTCTTTCAATGAATGTTTCCTTCTCTGTGTGTTCATTCCTGCACAGTTGGTGCAACAAGCTGTTGTTACACACATGAAATGAACGTAAACGTAAAGGCTTTGATCAAAAGGCGACGAAAGGCATTATTGTTTTATATCTGTCTTGTCCTCTACTAAATCAATGGGCAAAATTCCTGTATCCCGACATCAGTTGATATCACTATATATATAGCTATTCTGATGGACACGTGGGGGAATTCGGGGGCTGTGATTGGATGGTCTCTTCCGATCATCAAAGCATAATGCTACGGAAGTCGGCCATTTTACTCAATATCCAAAAGGATATTGAGAAAAATGGCCGACTTTCTTATCTCGTAACTCCACACTAAATATACACTTCCCCTCTGAAGTATTGATGTACAGCCCATGGCACTAACATTCATGTAGTCGTTTATTACTGAGGATGAGCAATTCGCTTCATGACGAGACAAGTATAAATGCCATTCACCCAAACTGAAATTGACTTCGCTGCCGTCTGCTCGCATTGTGGCGCCTGCGCAAAACTAATGCGCATAAGAAACGGCGTCTGCTATCAAAACCTGAGATCAACGCATCGACGCAAAAACTGTCCTTTTGTAAGTTTGGAACAACAAATCAAGGTCAGAACAGCTATATAATCGCTATTGTGTTTTCAGAGTAGCAATAGGGTCGGATATTTAGACTCGAACAAGTATAATGCGACTCGTCTTCGACTCGTCGGCATTATACTTGTCTCGTCTAAATATCGGACCCTATTGCTACGCTGAAAACACAATAGCTGGTAATATCATCACATCCTGGTAATGTGTATTAGAGTTTAGGTCAAAAAGGACTGTTTTTGTTGCATTCAGCATGATACTTTTCCCCCTGAACCAGATGTTTTTGTTGCATTCAGCATTATACTTTTCCCCTGAACCAGATGTTTTTGTTGCATTCAGCATTATACTTGTCCCCCTGAACCAGATGTTTTTGTTGCATTCAGCATTATACTTGTCCCCCTGAACCAGATGTTCGTGTTGCATTCAGCATTATACTTGTCCCCCTGAACCAGATGTTCGTGTTGCATTCAGCATTATACTTGTCCCCCTGAACCAGATGTTCGTGTTGCATTCAGCATTATACTTGTCCCCCTGAACCAGATGTTCGTGTTGCATTCAGCATTATACTTGTCCCCCTGAACCAGATGTTCGTGTTGCATTCAGCATTATACTTGTCCCCCTGAACCAGATGTTCGTGTTGCATTCAGCATTATACTTTTCCCCTGAACCAGATGTTCGTGTTACATTCAGCATTATACTTGTCCCCCTGAACCAGATGGTTTTGTTGCATTCAGCATTATACTTGTCCCCCTGAACCAGATGTTCGTGTTGCATTCAGCATTATACTTGTCCCCCTGAACCAGATGTTCGTGTTGCATTCAGCATTATACTTGTCCCCCTGAACCAGATGTTCGTGTTGCATTCAGCATTATACTTGTCCCCCTGAACCAGATGGTTTTGTTGCATTCAGCATTATACTTGTCCCCCTGAACCAGATGTTCGTGTTGCATTCAGCATTATACTTGTCCCCCTGAACCAGATGTTCGTGTTGCATTCAGCATTATACTTGTCCCCCTGAACCAGATGTTCGTGTTGCATTCAGCATTATACTTGTCCCCCTGAACCAGATGTTCGTGTTGCATTCAGCATTATACTTGTCCCCCTGAACCAGATGTTCGTGTTGCATTCAGCATTATACTTGTCCCCCTGAACCAGATGTTTTTGTTGCATTCAGCATTATACTTGTCCCCCTGAACCAGATGTTCGTGTTGCATTCAGCATTATACTTGTCCCCCTGAACCAGATGTTCGTGTTGCATTCAGCATGATACTTTTCCCCCTGAACCAGATGTTTTTGTTGCATTCAGCATTATACTTGTCCCCCTGAACCAGATGTTCGTGTTGCATTCAGCATTATACTTGTCCCCCTGAACCAAATGTTCGTGTTGCATTCAGCATTATACTTTTCCCCCTGAACCAGATGTCTCACAAATATATTCTGCTGTGTGGACTCAAATTGCTTCTCGGACTTGTAAATGAGCCCGCAGGTCATTTTGGAGATGAGGTGAAAGTGTCCCGCGGTGGTGCCGATGTCGCGCGAAACGCATAGATAGAAAAATCTCCGCAGAAATAGGTGAAGATAACGGTGTTTTGACAAAAAGAGTAAAAGCACTGAATATAAGCTTTCACGCAAAATCATGATGGATGAGCATGAATAAGTCAGGAGCTTGAAGGCTGCTTCGGCGGTCTGGAAACTCATAACAAAGCCAAGTTTTTAGTGCACATCCGCATGCACTTGACACTGACGAGGTGGCCGAGGTCTGTGGCTGGGGTGTTCTCTCTTACAACCAATAACAAGAAAGTTAAACAAACAAAAGATATCTGTACTCACCGATACAAGAACAGCACAAGACGGTACGAATTTTCGCTTATGTAAGCTTCATCAGGAACAAACAAACACAAAAGGCAACAAAAAGCAACACGGAACGAACAAGCTTTGAAAATAATATGGAGGGGAAACACAAAAAAGGGAAGGAACTCTAGCTACAAGAAGATAAGAAAAGATCTTCCGCCACCCTCACCACGTGAGCGCCTAGTATCACGTGCATACTTGTGTGCACATCTACAATACGGAAACGTCTGTCTGTAATATAGTGACGGTGTGTCAGCTGCCTAACTGCATGTCTGTCATTCTGTCGTCGGTCTGTATGTTCTGCTGTCTAGACATCTGCTCCGCTAGCTCTGTCTGTACTTCTGTATGCGTGCTTGTCTCTGTAACAGCGCGTCTGCCATTATGACCGCCTGCTTGCTTGTCTCGTCACCGTATGAGATTAAGGCCAACAATAATCAAATGTGTGTTTCCGATGACAAAGTCGAACAAACGAACAAAGTAGATTCGATAGATCGGTTTATTTTGTTTATTTTGTTTATGATTTATTTTATTTTATTGAAGTTTGCTTTGTATTTACACTGGCGCATGTGGCTTTTTCTTGACTGGAAATCTTACGAGCTGTGTCCCCTGGATTTACCTTTTATTGGACAGTCTGCACAAATGGAGTTTTGTCATTTTGAATTTATATTTTCTGAACGATCGAAAAGAGTTCTTGGGTCAGAAGGAAAACAAGAGGTTCGGTCTGGGAAATCGGAAACATTGATTTTGATTTTTCTTGGCCTAAAAGCACTGATGCTCCTCCAAAAACGGCGTATGGCTGCCTAAATGGCGGGGTAAAAAACGGTCATACACGTAAAATTCCACTCGTGCAAAAAACCCACGAGTGTACGTGGGAGTTTCAGCCCACGAACGCAGAAGAAAAAGAAGAAGAAGAAGCACTGATGCACTTTTACCTAACCGTATTACCACGTGCTGTAGATAAAACCTGGAATTCAAAAGCAACACACACTCCTATTCAACCCCACGCAGCAGGAGTTATTAGTTTCTTTATTTTAACGCACAAAGCAGAGACGTGAATCGATGCGTGTAATGGCCATTTAATGGATCGTTTCCAGTGCTGTAATGGGGGATTGCAGGCGCATAGTATTAAGTTTCCATAACGGCAATATATCATTGAATGTAAAACGCTTCTGCATTCTATTGATGTACGCTGGATTTTCATTTTTAGAAAACTATGCACGCGCAAGATGTATGTAACACTTCATTGAAGAAAGAGATGGAAAAAGAATTGGATTTTGCCCAAAATAAACGCACACACTATGGATACTGATTCGGTGTGCAAAGTCCTCTTTTTGACATTTAGTCAAGTTTTAGTCGTTGCTATGGAGTTTTACTCACGTACACACGCACGCAAGCACGGACGCACACACCCACAAAAACACACCCACACACCCACACACACACACATCCACACACACACACACACACCCACACACACACACACATCACACACACACACACATCCACACACACACACACACCACACACACACACACACACACACATCCACACACACACACACACACACAACCCCTTTTCGTTCACTCTATTAGTGTCTGTGTCTGTCAGCATTAAGTCACAATTAAACTATTTGCTCACAGTCATGGCTACGGACGCTCCTCGTTAGTAACCAACAGTAACATATACTAACACCACCAATCATGATCCAGTAAATTAATGAGTATGGCTGCTTACTGATTGCTTCTGTTACTACATGACGAGAGGATCAATTAGCATTATAAGTCATCATTAAAGATACCATCGTTCTAGCATACATGATCATTTTTACTTTCACAGATCTGTCCGGACGGGGATGTAGCTCAGTCGGTAGCGCGCTGGATTTGTATCCAGTTGGCCGCTGTCAGCGTGAGTTCGTCCCCACGTTCGGCGAGAGATTTATTTCTCAGAGTCAACTTTGTGTGCAGACTCTCCTCGGTGTCCGAACACCCCCCGTGTGTACACGCAAGCACAAGACCAAGTGCGCACGAAAAAGATCCTGTAATCCATGTCAGAGTTCGGTGGGTTATAAGAAACACGAAAATACCCAGCATGCTTCCTCCGAAAGCGGCGTATGGCTGCCTAAATGGCGGGGTAAAAACGGTCATACACGTAAAAGCCGTGGGAGTTTCAGCCCATGAACGAACAAACAAACAGATCTGTCCAGGATCATACACGGAATAAGAGCACTCTTTCATTTGGACACCTACCAAAAATCAAATGACCAATTTGTATGATGAATTTAGCAATGAGAGTGAAAGTCGCTTGTTCATTTCAATGCTTGTTATTCTCTCAGGTGCCAGGAGACTGGTTCCGTATAACTCTCGCTTACTCTTTTACACATTGCGTATGCATTTTAGAGCGCTTACTTCCCTTTGGTTATTTGATAATGAATTTAGCAAAATATAATTATTCCCAATCTGCACAGACTAAAGCCAAGCTGTGGATTCTTGGAACCTGTCTAAGTGGACGTATGCTCCTATCCCATAACAGCCAAATCTATTACTTGTTGATATTTTGTTGTGTTTTTTGTTCTCGTTTTTTATTTGTTTTCGTTTTTGGTATGGACACAAATTGTGTTCGATAATGGAAACAAAGTTTTCCTTATTGTTTTTCTCTGTTTTTCTTCTTTTTTTCTCAAAAAGATTTGTCGCGTTGATCATATTCCGCCATGGAATTTCTGGCATGTTTATGTGAGCACTTACCATAAGTGTTAAACTTGTTGTGCTCCTTTTTAATGATGTTGTTATATATTATATTATATTATATATTATATTGTCATGTGTCGATTTATGAATAGAATACTGTTTGAACCACCAGCCAAATCTATAACGGTGCGCACGAGCGCTCACAAGGGAAAGAAGGCATCTTGTAATGGTTACGGCTGCTTACAGATAGTTTATGTTATTGCATAATGAGAGGACACGGCATTCTCATTAAAGTTCAAGGTTTTAAGGGAAAGTTTATTGCTGCTACGAGTAAGCTGCTAATTATCATGATTGGCATGCTTCACATTTTCATGCTTCCATAGATCAGATACATATTATGGCAATTAGGTTGGTTTCTCAGCGAAATGGAACAAGCCTGGTTATATCATTATGCGGTTTTCTTTAACTCTTTGCATCCACACACGAACGCACACGCACGCACGCACGCACGTACACACACACACACACACACACGCACGCACGCACGTACGCACACACACACACACGCATACACACGCAGGCACACACACACGCATACACACACACACACACACACACACACACACACACACACACACACACACACATACGAGTGATATTTCAATTCTTCTGTCTGTTGAATTCATTGTTAGTTTTTCGCATCTGACTGCTGTCACAGAAAATACGTGAAGCAAGTGCTATACCCCTTTTATTTAAATCCAGCACAAACGAGGAATTTAGCATAACGTTAAGAACTATTATATAATTTTGTAATTGGAGAAAGCCGCTGGGAAATGTGTGTCTCGCAGTTTGAAGGCTCAAAGCACTTATCGTCACGCTCATAGCACTTATCGTCACGCTCAAAGCACTTATCGTCACGCTCAAAGCACTTATCGTCACGCTCATAGCACTTATCGTCACGCTCAAAGCACTTATCGTCACGCTCAAAGCACTTATTGTCACGCTCATAGCACTTATCGTCACGCTCAAAGCACTTATCGTCACGCTCAAAGCACTTATCGTCACGCTCATAGCACTTATCGTCACGCTCAAAGCACTTATCGTCACGCTCAAAGCACTTATCGTCACGCTCAAAGCACTTATCGTCACGCTCATAGCACTTATCGTCACGCTCAAAGCACTTATCGTCACGCTCAAAGCACTTATCGTCACGCTCAAAGCACTTATCGTCACGCTCATAAGATAATTGCCTATATCATTTTTTGATGTTTTGAGACAAACGCAAGAAACCTTCTTTGGTTTCTGAACAATCTGCCTATCTCATTTTAGTTATAAGTTGCAAACTGCCTATCTTGAGCTGTTACCACTGGATAAACGTGAGATAAAGAGCTGACAGCAACATGTTCAATCAGCAAAACTGCATAACAACCCCTCAAAGAGCGTTTGCGTACTTTCACATTTTCAAAAACAAGTCTTCCCCCCTCCCCCCCCTCCCCCCCTCCCCCCCCCCCCCCCTTTTCCCCGTCGCGATATAACCTTGAACGGTTGAAAACGACGTTAAACACCAAATAAAGAAAGAAAGAAAAACAAGTCTTCCTGTATCATAAAGAAAAAGTGCCCAACTCAAGAAACGAGATCGGCAGTTTTGCTTACGTTGTTACCGTGGCAATGGTTTCCGATGGTCTGAGAGCTTGTACTCTCTAACACATAATAGATACCCTTCCAGTAGCTTCCCCTGTAGTTTCACTACAGAAATGCCTAACACTGAAATAGGTATTTTTTTTATGAGCGTGACGTTATGGTGACACAGTTAACCAGAGCCAAATGCAAAACCGAATTGTAGGCTTATTATTTTTGGATCGATTGAGTTTGTTGATCAGGGGAAGCCGTTTTTAATGTGTCTAACGCTGTGTTATTTTTGAAGATTTTTTTTTTTAACAGTCTTACAGCGATATCGCGAAAAACGAATTGGTTAAATCTTTTGGGCAAGTTGCAAAGAGCAACGGTCATTTGA
>NC_090250.1:44753429-44765929 GCF_037325665.1 Littorina saxatilis
AGTTTGTGTCCGGGGTCTCTCTGAATAAGTCCACCAAATTTGAAGCAGATCCATCGAGAACTTTGGCCGTGCATCGCGCACAGACAGACACACAGACACACAGACACACAGACACACAGACACTAGTCGTATATATATATAGATATATAGATATATATATATATATATATATATATAGATGGCTGGCCATCTCTCCACTTCCACACAGTTTAAACATCGACATCCCGACTGCTTCCTGTACGGAGTTGGAATTTTTTCATGAATTAATTTCAAGAGATAGACAATAGTGTCAGGTACAAAATTGTTTGACAGGCTGTTGGTTTTTGGTATCTTTCCAAGTGGGGGATGGATGACCTTATCCCATGTAAAAGCCTGGATAGATTTTAGAATTCGTTTTTAATGAATTAATTTCGGAAATTGCCACTAGTGTCAGTTTTAATTCATAAAAAAATCCCACTCTACACCGATTGTTGATTTTGAGTGTGTATCCAAGAACTGTTTTTACTCATTCATTTCAACAGATAAACAATAGTGTCCGGTACACAATTGACAAGCTGTTGATTTTTGGTATATTTTCAAGTGGAGGTGTTGGCCTCGTGCCATGTAAAGGCATGGACAGATCTGAGATGGTGTTCACGCCGAATCGGACACAGGGAAAGGACTGTATCTTTAATATGATCAGCACAAGGGCGGATCTGGGGGGGGGGGGGGGTACACGGGTTACGTAAACCCCCCCACCCACCCCCCCAAAAAGAGGTCATTTATTGCCTCAGGATGCACCAGATAGCTCTATTTTGCTTCTTTGGATAAAAAAAATGTCCGGGGGGGCATGCCCCCGGACCCCCCCTAGAAGCTTAGGCGCCTTCGGCGCCGTCAACTTGTATCTTCGCAGTCATTTTGTAACCCCCCCTCCAAAGTGAATTGATCCGCCCTTGCAGCACATAGACCACGTAGCCTGGACCGCCAACTCGTCACGTGACCCTTCGAGGTTATGACGCTCGACTTCCAGGGGCGCTTAGCGTCCGGTTTGAAAGGCCAGCGATTCGAAGGCAGTGAAAAGAAAGCACGCTCCAGTTATTTGTGACAATGGGAGGTGACAATGAACTGGATTTTCCAAAACTCCAAACTAAACTTAACAAAACTGATCGAAAAACATGTTCCATATGCACTTTAGCTGAGTTTATTTTAGCATTTTCAGAACTTACCGCGGCAACTTCGTCCATGTTTACAATCGACACCGGATATGACATCCCCCTGATTTCTGAAAGGCCATGTAAGCGTAGGTTCCTAAATGCGAGAGGCCGCTACCTCGTAATAGAGAGAAAGAGCGGAGAGAGAGCTAGTTGGCGGTCCAGGATAAATGGTCTATGATCAGCACAAGACGCGTGTTAGTCTGTGGCTAAAACAGAGAAGAGATTGACGAGGATGGGAAGAAATTGGACACCAAATACCTCAGACGTGTCCGATGTGGACAAGTGGTCCATTCAGTCAGTTTGATAAAACAGCCTGTCGTTCCCTCCCTCTCAATCAGACAGGGAGCTTTTCCCTTGCAGTCTTATCTTGTCTAACAGACTAACGCTGAGCAGCAAGGCTTGTTCTCACCCAAGTTTATTGCTGCAGGGTTGATAGTTTTTCTTCTTTTTACATTTAATCAAGTTTTCACTAAATGCTTCCAGATATCGCTTGAAGCGACTGCCTTTTCTTGAGATTATTTACGCTCGTTTTCGAAAGACGTTGAAATAAACATTACGTGAGCAGGGAATGTATAGGCCAAACCATGAATAAATAAAATAGAAGAAAACGGAAACAAATCAAACTTGTTTGTTTTATCGTAATTTGTTTAATCTTTTCCAGTCCGCCTCTGTGTGTGTGTGTGTGTGTGTGTGTGTGTGTGTGTGTGTGTGTGTGTGTGTGTGTGTGTGTGTGTGTGTGTGTGTGTGTGTGCATGTGTGTGTGTGTGTGTGTGTGTGTGAACTTTTTTGTATCCATCTTTCCCCCTCTCTCCGTCTCCAGATTCCGACACGTTCGGAACTACAAGTAAAGCGCTTAATATATATCGTTGTGTACATTATTTGCTTGTTGGAACAAAAGTATTTAAAACGTTTCATGTACAGTATTTTGTCCGTCTGCTTTGTTAGTAATGACGTTTTTATTCGGTGACTTATTGTGTTCGGGTTCTGTCGTCTTAGCTCCAAGAGAGAACAGTAAGTCAAGTTAGCAAAGCTTATTGATAGTCTAGAGACATCCTGCTTGCTGCTGCGCGAGCCAAGAAAATGCTCCCTCTTTATCTTCACTGTGCGGAGGTGTTTTCAGACACATCAGACACAGGGTGTTGACGGAAGATCTGAAACGATACAGCCACGAATATTGTGTTGCTCAACGGTCAATCTTGAGTGAGCGGTTAATTAGTGTCGCTGTACACTATGACGTCGTCATTTCGCTGATGACAGCCTGATCGTGACGATCAGACCTTGTCGTGAAACAATACTCGATGTCCGAGGGGAGGACAACGTCCCTAGCAAGGATGACCGATCGTGCAGGTTGATTAAGCAGTCACTAATGGAGTCGCCTTCCAATAGTCTCCCCCCCCCCCCCCATCCCCTTCACTTTCCCGCCCCTCTCCTTAATCCCGCTCCTCCGCCACATCACTTCCCTTTAAATTACTCTCCTCTCGCTAATGCCAGAAATTGAACAGGTCCTTGCGATGGCATGGAGTGTCAAATTGAGCCACGTTGGCGGAATACCTTATTCGTTTCCAGCGATCACATTTTGCCGATGTTTACGGTACATCCTGGCGCTGAGACGGTGTTGACGTCTGAGCATGCGCATACGGGATCGTGTTGGCTTAGCTCCTTAACCCTGTTAACGTCAGGTAGTTTTTGAGACGCTGTCTTGCGCTGAAGCCTTTTTCTGCAGTTCATCGACGTGTTGCACTTGCCGCGTTGCTATCCGCAGTTATATATTCCTCGCATGTAAAGTAGGAGAAGATGGGGAGGGGGGGGGGGAGGGGGAATGGGCGGAGTGGGGGCGGAGAAGGAGAGGAAAGGAGTGTGTGACAGGGGAGTATATGATTCGCTTGTTGTTTTTGCCTTGGACCTGTCATGTAGCTGAGCGTGAGTATCTAAGACTCAAAGCTAATAGTCTGTCGGCAATACACAAAACTCAGGGCCGGACTAGGCTAAGAGGAGGGAGGGGGTTGCCAGTGGTGGTCCTGGGGGATGTTCCCCCTGGCGGGGTCAAGGGGCAGAGCTGATGGGTAGGTCATATTCTGAGATAGGAAAATGGACGCTCCTTGCACGAAACGGCATAAAATAAACAATAATAAAAAATGTTTTAAATAAGTGAGGTACATGTTTAGGCTAGGGGTGGGGGGGGGGGGGGGGGGTTGCATAACCCCCCCGGTAGTCCGGCCCTGAAACTGTGGCGCCTAGACTTTCAATTCGTCAGTCATAGATCTGCGAAACAAAGGGACGTACGTAAGCGCTCTAAAGGCATACAACATGAATTCGACAATTCCTCCACTTTGACTCATAGTCGTAACGCACTTGCGCTCGGAAGCGAGAGGTTGCGAGTTCGACCCTGGGTCAGGGCGTTAGTAATTTTCTCCCCCCTTTCCTAACCTAGGTGGTGGTTTCAAGTGCTAGTCTTTCGGATGAGACGAAAAACTGAGGTCCCTTCGTGTACACTACATTGGGGTGTGCACGTTAAAGATCCCACGATTGACAAAAGGGTCTTTCCTGGCAAAATTGTATAGGCATAGATAAAAAAAAATGTCCACCAAAATACCCGTGTGACTTGGAATAATAGGCCGTGAAAAGTAGGATATGCGCCGACATGGCTGCGATCTGCTGGTCGATGTGAATGCGTGATGCATTGTGTAAAAAATTCCATCTCGCACGGCATAAATAGATCCCTGCGCCTTGAGTCCGAGTCTGGAGATACGCGCGCGATATAAGACTTCATATAACAGAAAAATCCAACTGTGGAAAGTGACCAGTCAGGAGGTTTTTTTTTTCTTTTTTTTTTTTTTTCTCTCCTGGACATGTATTCATATAATGGACACTCTTCACTACAGTTACTCTAACGTTACAGCTATTTCATTCACCTTTGCTATGTCTAGTAGTTTGTGCGTTTGTTTGCGTGTATGTGCGTGTGTGTGTGTGTGAGTGCGTGTGTGTGTGTGTGTGTGTTGTTGTTGTTGTTGTTCCCATATTTCTGTTAAGTAATATCATTTTCAGCGGGACAATACATAACAAGTTAATTAATCCAACGCTCGATGGACAAAGGCGAGAATTTACAAATTACCAATTACAGTACTAGTTTTCAGCACAGCATCATACGGCGCATATATAAATAACTTTACATTAACAGCACTATACTACTATTTATCTATATTCTTATACACAGTTCAATTTTACTAGAGATTTCGAAGTCCAGCTTGGTTCTGAAATAAGACCTTCATGTTAGTTTTTGGATTTCCGTACTTAAACTGGCTTATGCACATTTTCGATATCAATATAAGGTGATTAATTATGAAGGTTTTCTCTCTGGGGATATCACGTGTGAAATACCCAAAAAGAGCCTCTTCGCAGCTTAACTTTATATTTTTGCCTGTACATTTAAATATGTACCCTTGACATTCCTGCCATATGGGTTGCACTGCTCTACACTGCCAGAAAAAGTGCTCGATGAAGTCGGTTTCGTTACAATACTGACAGAGATTTGTTTGACGAATTCCCATCTTATGTAGCAAAATGTTGGTGGGATATATATTGTGTAAAATTTTCCAATGCAATAGACGAGGACGGGTTTCTGTCGAGCATTCGTTAGCTAATTTCCAGTGTTTATCTTCTAATGTAATATTTAATTTGTTCGACCAAAATCCAGCTGAGCTTGGCTCCTTTATCTCATAATTTAACATCTTTAGGCGAATTTGGCGTGGAGTCAGGAGGTTGATTGGTTCGGTATGTGTTAAAGTGGAGGGATATTCTTATCCCATGTAAAAGGTATGTGTTAAAGTGGAGGGATATTCTTATCCCATGTAAAAGGTATGTGTTAAAGTGGAGGGATATTCTTATCCCATGTAAAAGGTATGTGTTAAAGTGGAGGGATATTCTTATCCCATGTAAAAGGTATGTGTTAAAGTGGAGGGATATTCTTATCCCATGTAAAAGGTATGTGTTAAAGTGGAGGGATATTCTTATCCCATGTAAAAGGTATGTGTTAAAGTGGAGGGATATTCTTATCCCATGTAAAAGGTATGTGTTAAAGTGGAGGGATATTCTTATCCCATGTAAAAGGTATGTGTTAAAGTGGAGGGATATTCTTATCCCATGTAAAAGGTATGTGTTAAAGTGGAGGGATATTCTTATCCCATGTAAAAGGTATGTGTTAAAGTGGAGGGATATTCTTATCCCATGTAAAAGGTATGTGTTAAAGTGGAGGGATATTCTTATCCCATGTAAAAGGTATGTGTTAAAGTGGAGGGATATTCTTATCCCATGTAAAAGGTATGTGTTAAAGTGGAGGGATATTCTTATCCCATGTAAAAGGTATGTGTTAAAGTGGAGGGATATTCTTATCCCATGTAAAAGGTATGTGTTAAAGTGGAGGGATATTCTTATCCCATGTAAAAGGTATGTGTTAAAGTGGAGGGATATTCTTATCCCATGTAAAAGGTATGTGTTAAAGTGGAGGGATATTCTTATCCCATGTAAAAGCCTGGGCAGAATACTGAGATAGTGATCCGAATCGTCTGCACAGGAAGGACTGTGACTTTCAAGACAAGCTCCTCGATCTGCCACGATGTGCACGTGCACAGACTGTCAACGGCGTTGTGGCTGTGTCTGTGACCCCGGTCATTCGAAGTGCGACATCAAAGTGACAGAGTTCAGAAAACAGGGCAAGACCTATTAGTATCCCAATACCGCAATTACTGGACAAAATTCTGAATGCATTAAATGAATTAGCGCCCGTTGGATTCGTTACGCAGGAAACTGGGATCTATTACTGTGCAAATCATGGTAGCTTAAAGGCACACTTCTTGTCGTGAGAAATGTTGCGTTCACCGTCTCAGATCTCGCGAGGCTTTTGCGTGGTCTTACGCAATGAAAAAAGCCTGGCTAGACTTGCTATGGTGATCTAAACTGGTTTCACGGTCAGGATTGTGCCTTCAATGTCCAGACATTTGACAGACAGGGATCTGCTCTCAATTGTCTTATCAAATTTTATGACGACGTCTTCTTGGTTAAATTCATGTGACAAAAGAAGAGAAAAAAAGACAGAAAAGGGTAAAACTAAAAGACATTCACTGGACGTCTTTGAAGCGCCTACTGACATTTCCACTCCAGACATCTTCCCTTTAAATTTGTCTTTACGAAAGGGAGACTGCGCACTGAAGCACAGTTTTCGTTGTCGTTGTCGTCGTCGTCGTTGTTGATGTTGTCGTCGTTCAAACGATGTTGCGGCATTGGATCGGACATAATTGAAACAGAGACGACCATTGATACGACTTAAAGATTGATAGATCGCAGATTTTAAGGGCATGTTTCAGTTTGTCATTAATTTAAGATCCCACGAACTTGTCTGTTTTGCTGGGGTTTTCCCCGACCTTTTGCTTGTTTCTTTGTTGTTGTCTTTTATTCCTACAACCGTCACATCTAATTTGTGCAGGGTTGGTCATAAAACACGAGAGGAACGTTGGACACAAGAAAGCTCTTCGTTTTGTGTCCTATTATCGTCGTAAATAAATAGCCGGAAATCTCTCTCTCTCTCTCTCTCTCTCTCTCTCTCTCTCTCTCTCTCTCTCTCTCTCTCTCTCTCTCTCTCTCTCTCTCTCTCTCTCTCTTTGAAAAGGCTCTCTCTGAAAGACCTCGGACGCTCCCATGGGTGATGGGTGATATGAAATGTAACTGCCTATGCCATAAAACTCGTAAATACAAAAACACAAAATAACATCTCGCAGCATCTCATGTCACCTCACCTCGTCTCATTCTATATCATCTGATCTGATTTGATTCTATGTTTTTTTCGTTTTTTTTATATTTTTTATATCATCAGCCCTCTTTGTGACTTGTCAACATCTCAATTGTCACCGCTCTCCCCCCCCCCTCCCCCCCCCCCCCCTTGAACTGTCTGTCTGTCCGTCTCTACTTGCCCCCGCACCCCCTCCCAAACTCTTTTTCCTATCTTTTCTCCTCCTCCTTGCGTATTCTCTCTACCCTCTGTCTGCCTACCTCCCTCTCGTCATTTTTATTATTACGTGTTTCATTTTTCCCACCTCTTTTTGATGTTAACTTAAAAGAAGAAAAAAAGAAAAAAAAAGAGTTAATTTTATCCTTGTGTGTCTGTGCGTCACAAGGACAGATGGTAATAAAAGGCATAGCCTGAAATCTTAATCCTTGTAAAAATAAAGTTCAATTCAATTCAATTCCTACCCCTATCTCCCCTCCTCCAATCCCTCCACCCCCACCCCCACCCCTTCCCCCACCTCCGCGTTCTTTCTTCCTTGCAGCTCTTTCAGCAAAGTGTCCTTGGCCAACGCAAGGTGAGGTAACGTACCGCTGTATTCCCTCATCACCGTGCTTACATGTGAGCACAGCGATAAGGATCAAAACTTCTCAAATGAAATGCCAGAAGAACGGATGCATAGGTCTGGCAAAGTTCCACAGCCTGGCACAAAGCTGCAAACGATCCATCAGAAGATGAAAACTGCTACCTGATTTCCAAATTGCACACCTGCGCGGCTTAAATTTAAAGCACATGCCTGACTGTGTATATACCAGGTGCCTGGTGGAATTGGGAGGGGGGGGGCAGTTTGTGTGTGTGTGTTTGTGTTTGTGTGTGTGTGTGTGTGTGTGTGTGTGTGTGTGTGTGTGTGTGTGTGTGAGAGTGAGATTCATTGTGTCAGTGTCTGTTTGTCTGTATGCGTTCATCGGTCTGTGTTTCTGTGTACGTGCCTATCGGGACATACACTCTGTAACTTTTTTGTGTGCGCACCTGGCTTAACAACTTAACACGAATTATTGGACTAGATGCCTGCCAAAGAAAAACCTGTATAAATCACACACTCATACACTCTTCTCATCCGTATCAGTCACTCTTACAGAATAACTGTTCACACCAAATTATTTATCGCGATTCAGTCCACGTTAAGTGAAACATTATTGAGTAATCAATTGTTTTCTGGAACAATATGTTAAAGTAATTATGATGAACTTTCACACAGAACATTATTGACAAGAATTCAGAAAGTTTGTAAGATCAAATAGAAACAAGTCGCGTAAGGCGAAATTACTACATTTAGTCAAGCTGTGGAACTCACAGAATGAAACTGAACGCACTGCATTTTTTCACAATGACCGTAGTCCGCCGCCTGTGCATAACGGAGTGAAACTGACGAGCCTGTTCAGCGCGGTAGTGGTTTCGCTGTGCTGCATAACACGCTTTTCTGTACCTCTCTTCGTTTTAACTTTCTGAGCGTGTTTTTAATCCAAACATATCATATCTATATGTTTTTGGAATCGGGAACCAACAAGAAATAAGATGAAATTGTTTTTAAATCGATTTCGGAAATTTAATTTAGATCATAATTTTTATATTTTTAATTTTGAGAGCTTGTTTTTAATCCAAATATAACATAATTATATGTTTTTGGAATCAGGAAATGATGTAGAATAAGATGAACGTAAATTTGGATCGTTTTATATAAAAAAAATGTATTACAATTTTCAGATTTTTAATGACCAAAGTCATTAATTAATTTTTAAGCCACCAAGCTGAAATGTAATACCGAAGTCCGGCCTTTGTCGAAGATTGCTTGGCCAAAATTTCAATCAATTTGATTGGAAAATGAGGGTGTGACAGTGCCGCCTCAACTTTTACAAAGAGCCGGATATGACGTCATCAAAAGTATTTATCGAAAAAAAGAAAAAAACGTCCGGGGATATCATTCACAGGAACTCTCATGTCAAATTTCATAATGATCGGTCCAGTAGTTTGGTCTGAATCGCTCTACACACACACACGCACAGACATACAGACAGACAGACACACACACACACACACACACACACACACACACACACACACACACACACACACACACATACACCACGACCCTCGTCTCGATTCCCCCTCTATGTTAAAACATTTAGTCAAAACTTGACTAAATGTAAAAAGAAGTCCAACTGCTGAACGGATTAGCTCCCTTGACCTTGTGTTTGGTTAACTAGGTCACAAACACTTCTCTTTCTCCCATGGAAAAGAAGTGTTGACCCCCCCAAAAAACAACCTTTCTTTTCACTGATAGTGTATACGTACATTATTCCGTCGGACTGAATTGGGGCACTGGTGAAAGGTTAGATTGTGCTTGTCAATCTTTGGGTAAGTCAGGCATACTTGTTTTATTGCCCTTGGGGTACCCCATATTTAAATGTTACTTTATGTAGGCGTCTGGTATTCCGCTTTTACACGAAAACGTTTGCAAATGCATACTTTCTGACAAATCCCAGTCACATTTTCTAAAGCTTGTAAAATACCGCCGGGACATGATCATTTCCACAACTTCCTTTGAAGTTATTTTTCTCTGTGTCTGCCCATGCACTTGCTTGACTGTCTGTCCGCCTGCTTGCGTGCCAGTCTGTCCGCCTGCTTGCTTGACTGTCTGTCCGCCTGCTTGCTTGACTGTCTGTCCGCCTGCTTGCTTGACTGTCTGTCCGCCTGCTTGCTTGACTGTCTGTCCGCCTGCTTGCTTGACTGTCTGTCCGCCCGCTTGCTTGACTGTCTGTCCGCCTGCTTGCGTGCCAGTCTGCCCACTTGTTTGTCAAACACAGGCTTGTATGGTTGTCATTGTGAATCAATCATCCGAAGAATCACCTTTATCTCAAAGAAATATGACGCAAACGGAAAGGACGGTCGGTTGGCTGGCTGTTGGCTTTTCATGTCCCTTTGATCTAATTGGCTCTTCGAGACCGATTCCATTATGTCTCCTTTGTCTAGGCAAGCCAGCTTATGACAATGTTTTCAACGGTTGAAACCACATCGCTGGGTCTTCGGTCGATATTTTACTCTTTTAAATATTTGATACTTTGCAATGCTATCGTCTTATTTCTATTTCCTGTTCCTTTCACTTTCTGTCCGAGGGCAGATGTTTTTAACATCAGTCAAAACGGTCAGAGGACAAAGGAAGGCGAAGCAAAATAACGACTCTGTCATTCTTTCATTAGTGCGTTCTCTTCCGATTTATTCAGTTGACACAAGTCGAAATGTTCGCAGACAAAAATAAAATCTGTATAGATTTTTTTCCGCCCGCTGTAAGACTCTTTTGTAAAACGTAAAATGAATTGTAGGTCGTGAGCTATCGATTGAAATAACGAAGACCCTATTTTGCCCTGCAAAAGCCGCTTTGAAGTCCTGAGGCTTCTTGTATACCAGGGAGGTCGTGTTTGTTTTGAATATAAATGGGAGTTCGTGGTTTTCAAAGGACTTAGAGAGAGAGAGAGAGAGAGAGAGAGAGAGAGAGAGAGAGAGAGAGAGAGAGAGAGAGAGAGAGAGAGAGAGAGAGAGAGAGAGAGAGCCACACAGACAGAGAGAGAGAGATTGAGAGAGAGGTGCATTGCTCAAAATAGTTTTAATTTAATTGTGGAACTCTGCATACGTGCTTAGAAGACATCTGGACACGTACCCAATAGAGAAACAGAGAAGTATCTTGTCGTACATCTTTTTCTTATTGTTCCTTTTAAAAAATACATTAATTTTTAAAAAAAATACCATATTCCCTGTGTTAGCGGTTTCTTATCACTTAAAGGCTGCCATATTCGTAGCGTTCATTAATTAATTCATATTGTTTACATGTGCCAATAATGTTATAAAACTGTACCTAAGGGGATATAATAACGATTGGCTGTAGCTTTCGAACACAGAAAAAATTATTTCAGTATTGCAAAGTGGTGTTGATAGTGTCGAATGTAAACAGAACAGTCTCAAACGCCATCTTTGGTTTACGAAACGTCACGAAGTGACGTCAACGGTCTAAAAATAGCCCAAGTCCTGGAGAACTGTTGCTAAACAATGCAATAAAGAATTAATTATTTATCGTAATTGGTAAGGACTTCAAACCTAACACTTTGCAGGAAGCTTAATTTATACATCCCCGCAACGATGAAAAGCCCTGGAAGTAATTAAACCAATCAAATAGGACTATGTCAGCCTTTAAGACATTCATTCAACGACAAAATGACACTCTCTCTCAGCTGGAAGTATCCATGCTGTGGAGTTTTGACGTGTGTTTGAGTTGAAGGATGTTTTTTCTCGCATGAAAGCCTGAACAGGTCTGTGATGTTGAACATGGTCGTAAAACTCAGAAGAATGTACTTTTTATATCTCACGAACCTTAGATCCCTCGCATCTCTGACTCTGTCTCCCTGTCTGTCTGTCTGTCTGTCTGTCTGTCTATCTGTCTGGTTGGCTCTTACTCTTTGTCTGTCTGTCTGTCTGTCTGTCTGTCTGTCTGTCTGTCTGTCTGTCTGTCTATGTGCCATCTGTGTGTGTGTGTGTCTCTCTCTCTTTCATTCTCTCTCTCTCTCTCTCTCTCTCTCTCTCTCTCTCTCTCTCTCATTCTTTCATTCTTTCTCTCTCTCTCTCTCTCTCTCTCTCTGTCTTTCTCTCTTTAACCCTCTGTCTGTCTCTATCTCTTTCTCTCTCTCTCTCTCTCTCTCTCTCTCTCTCTCTCTCTCTCTCTCTCTCTCTCTCTCTCTCTCTCTCTCTCTCTCTCTCTCTCTCTCTCTCTCTTCCGCTTCATAGCTCTGGAGCGACTGATTTCCGAGAGGGCTTTTTCTTAACCTGTTCGACTTTGATCCAAGTCTGTCGTCTCTGAAATAGCTGAATCCATAACCCAATTTTGACGTGTCTGAAGTTCTCCGCTTCTTCTAATCAAGAAACTCCTTCGGACTTGCATTTTCTTTGGTGAAGAGTTTTATTTGGGGATACATCTACGACGCGAAGTGTTGAGCCTTGAGGCGAGCTTCGTGAATTGCTTGATATCGCCTGCATAATTATCAAAAGGATCTTGCGACAGTCGATTTGAATTTTGAAGTTGTGCACCTTGTTGAAATGATCTTGTTCTTGTGTTTGCTGTTCGACGGATGCGTCAGCACTAGTTCCCGACTGAGGTAGCTTTGATGTCCTCCGTTGTATCACTATATGCTTGAGTTTTGTGAGTGTTATTGTTATCCTGCCTGCTTGTTAATTTTCGAATGCAATTTGCCGATAAACTGCGTGATATATACACTTTCAGGCACTGATACAATTTCGTTAACTACAACGACAGTACTCTTTTTACATTTAGTCAAGTTTTGACTAAATGTTTTAACATAGAGGGGGGAATCGAGACGAGGGTCGTGGTGTATGTGTGAGTGTGTGTGTCTCTGTGTGTGTGTGTGTGTAGAGCGATTCAGAGTAAACTACTGGACCGATCTTTATGAAATGTTTCATGAGAGTTC
>NC_090250.1:44770929-44776020 GCF_037325665.1 Littorina saxatilis
GGTAAACGTAAATTTGGATCGTTTTATAAAGAAATAATTTTAATTACAATTTTCAGATTTTTAATTACCAAAGTCATAAATTAATTTTTAAGTCTCAAAGCTGAAATGCAATACCAAAGTCCGGCCTTCGTCGAAGATTGCTTGGCCAAAATTTGCATCAATTTTATTGAAAAATGAGGGTGTGACAGTGCCGCCTCAAATTTTACAAAATGCCGGATATGACGTCATCAAAGACATTTATCGAAGAAATGAAAAAATCGTCTGGGGATATCATACCCAGAAACTCTCATGAAAAATGTCATAAAGATCGGTCCAGTAGTTTACTCTGAATCGCTCTACACACACACACACACACACACACACACACACACACACACACACACACACACACACACACACACACACACACACACACACACACACACATACACCACGACCCTCGTCTCGATTCCCCCTCTATGTTAAAACATTTAGTCAAAACTTGACTAAATGTAAAAAGGAAACACAAAAAGAGAGACATATTTTGTAATTCTCTGCTTTTATCTCTTCCATGTTGCGTGCCTGTTCTTGCTTTGGCTACCAATTAGTTAACTCTAATGTTTTTAGCTCACGTAAGTGTAGCCTATGCGATCGTAACTTTGTCTGTGCGTGTGTGTGTGTGTGCGTGTGTATGTCTGTGGTAGAAACTTTAACATTTCGTCATTTGAAGACGTCACATTATGACGTAAGAGGGTTAGACGTCACGCGAAGGAATTACTGAAAGTCTCGGTCATTGTTATTTTGAGCGGGCCGAGACTAGTTGGCAGTCGTGTCCCTGTAAGTAGGCTACATGCACACAGACAGATCTAGATCTAGTGTCTCGCTTTCTTGCACAGTTTCACCTATGCTTACTGTGTGTGTGTGTGTGTGTGTGTGTGTGTGTGTATTTGTGACGGAGTGATTGAGTTTGTGTTACTGTTTGTCGATTTCTTACGTGAGCCTTGAAGGCTTCGCCTCTTGTTTTTCTTATGTTGTAAGTTGAAAGTTGACTTTGAAGTGGCTCTGCGTTTTATAAGCTAGCCAAATTGCTGAAGAATGTCCATTATACGTGGTTGCCACAAAAGGAGTCATCTTGCTTTTGAAATCGTAGTGATCTATATGATGTTCAATTGCTGACAAAAACCCTGTTCTGAAAACCTTTGACAAAACCACGAAACTCGATCGTAGTCCGGCCTTAATTTGATTAGCTTTATTGTATGTGGCCCCTCGTGTCGCTTTGTTGTATGTGGCGCCGCGTGTCGCTTTGTTGTATGTGGCGCCTCGTGTCGCTTTGTTGTATGTGGCGCCGCGTGTCGCTTTGTTGTATGTGGCGCCGCGTGTCGCTTTGTTGTATGTGGCGCCTCGTGTCGCTTTGTTGTATGTGGCGCCTCGTGTCGCTTTGTTGAATGTGGCGCCTCGCTTTGGTAGATTCTGAGTGACGCAGTGGTAAGCTAATCGAATTCAACAAGTGACGAGAGATACGCTTAACATTACCAACAATGACTAGGGATACGCTAAACGTATTCAACAAGTGACACGTGTTTACGCTTAACGTCTTTAACAAGTGACGAAGGATATGGTGTACGTATTGAAACAAGTGACGAGGGATGCGCTAAACATATTCAACAAGTGAAGAGGGATACGATAACAGTCTTTAAGAAGTGACGCCGGGATACACTAAACGTATTCAACAAGTGACACAAGACTACGCTTAACGTTTTTAACAAGTGATGAGAAATATGATGAACATATTCAACAAGTGACGAGGGATACGATAACAGTCTTTAAGAAGTGACGCCGGGATACACTAAACGTATTCAACAAGTGACACAAGACTACGCTTAACGTTTTTAACAAGTGATGAGAAATATGATGAACATATCCAACAAGTGACGAGGTATACGATAACAGTCTTTAAGAAGTGACGCCGGGATACACTAAACGTATTCAACAAGTGACACAAGACTACGCTTAACGTTTTTAACAAGTGATGAGAAATATGATGAACATATTCAACAAGTGACGAGGGATACGATAACAGTCTTTAAGAAGTGACGCCGGGATACACTAAACGTATTCAACAAGTGACACAAGAATACGCTTAACGTTTTTAACAAGTGACGAAAAATATGATAAACATATCCAACAAGTGACGAGGTATACAATAAACGTAAGCAACAAGAGACGAGGGATACGCTAAACGTAAGAAACACGTGACGATGTATGCGCTAAACGTATTTAGATAAGGGACGAAGGATGCGCTAAACGTATTTAACAAGTGACACAGGAATACGCTGAATATATTCAACAAATGACGCGCAGGGTTGGGGGGGGGGGGGGGGGGGGGGGGGGGGGGGAGGCGAAGCCTCTCAATTTAATCAACAAGTAACCCCGGGATGACGCAAGCATTCGCTAAGTATATTCAACAAGCGACTATAGAGATACGCTGGACGAATTCACCATGTCCAGTCGGCATCCTCTAAAGCTAAAGCTGTCGTTATCTGAATCCTCACGAGCTGCTGATCCAAGTGTTAATTAAGCTCTCGGCGCCAGATAATCTTCTGCAGCTGCATGCAAGAAAGTTCGGCGACCTAAGAATGCTGTGGTCAGGGTCTGGCTCCATTGATCTGCCTGCCTGTAGCTTCTGATTAACTGCTAGTGCCTGTTGCATTCTTCTTTAAAGATACATGGACCTTTCTCTCATAGTGTGTGTTGCATTCTTTTTTAAAAACACTGACATGGAGCTTTCTATGAATCTCCGTGTTGCATTCTTCTTTAAAGATACATGGACCTTTCAAAGATACATGGACCTTTCTCTCGTAGTGTGTGTTGCATTCTTCTTTAAAAACACATGGAGCTTTCTATGAATCTCCGTGTTGCATTCTTCTTTAAAGATACATGGACCTTTCAAAGATACATGGACCTTTCTCTCATAGTGTGTGTTGCATTCTTCTTTAAAAACACATGGAGCTTTCTATGAATCTCCGTGTTGCATTCTTCTTTGAAGATACATGGACCTTTCAAAGATACATGGACCTTTCTCTCATAGTGTGTGTTGCATTCTTCTGTACAGAGACATATTCCTTTCTCTCATAGTGTGTGTTGCATTCTTCTTTACAGATGCATGGACCTTTCTGTGAATCTGCGTATGGCATTCTTCTTTAAAGATATATGGACATTTCTTCCAGTTTAACTGATAGTGCGTGTGGTATTCGGCTTTCGGATGAAGCAGCTGATATCGCCCGCCACTGTTGCGAAGTCTTCGCGGAGTCGACTTCGGGCTCAGTTGAAGACGGGCTTTCGGATGAAGCAGCTGATATCGCCCGGCACTGTTGCGAAGTCTTCGCGGAGTCGATTTCGGGCTCAGTTGAAGACGGGCTTTCGGATGAAGCAGCTGATATCGCCCACCACCGTTGCAAAGTCTTCGCGGAGTCGACTTCGGGCTCAGTTGAAGACGGGCTTTCGGATGAAGCAGCTGATATCGCCCGCCACTGTTGCGAAGTCTTCGCGGAGTCGACTTCGGGCTCAGTTGAAGACGGGCTTTCGGATGAAGCAGCTGATATCGCCCGCCACTGTTGCGAAGTCTTCGCGGAGTCGACTTCGGGCTCAGTTGAAGACGGGCTTTCGGATGAAGCAGCTGATATCGCCCGCCACTGTTGCGAAGTCTTCGCGGAGTCGACTTCGGGCTCAGTTGAAGACGGGCTTTCGGATGAAGCAGCTGATATCGCCCACCACCGTTGCAAAGTCTTCGCGGAGTCGACTTCGGGCTCAGTTGAAGACGGGCTTTCGGATGAAGCAGCTGATATCGCCCGCCACTGTTGCGAAGTCTTCGCGGAGTCGACTTCGGGCTCAGTTGAAGACGGGCTTTCGGATGAAGCAGCTGATATCGCCCGCCACTGTTGCGAAGTCTTCGCGGAGTCGACTTCGGGCTCAGTTGAAGACGGGCTTTCGGATGAAGCAGCTGATATCGCCCGCCACTGTTGCGAAGTCTTCGCGGAGTCGACTTTGGGCTCAATTAAGGACGGGCTTTAGAATGAAGCAGCTGAGACCGCCTGCCACTGTTGCCCATAGTGTATAGTACGTGCTGTAATCCGGCGCTTTCCCAGACTAATGCCCGTCAGTCCACATTCAGACAGATAATAGCAGATGATAGTTCTTTCTCTGCCCATCACGGCGACGACCTCCTCCCACAGTACGAATCTGATTATGATCTAAATATGATATAGAATATGAATATGCTGCACAAAGAGCCCGCAACGAATGTAAGTACTGTGAGTCCATTAGACAAACGTAAAGCGACGGCGACAGCTGTTTTGTTGTTGACGATGAAAGGCATACTGACGCAAGCATCCCTTTGGAGTCTGATCTTTCTGACACAAAAAAATGTTTCACTGACTTGTGCTTATCTTACGGTGTTGCACGTTGATGTTCTTTCCTTTCCGTGAACCTATCACTCTTTTCCAAAATGTATGCAAACAATCGACCCGCCACCCCCCCCCCCCCCCCTTCCCCCCACACACCCCTTCCCCCTACGATTAAGTCACCATTGGCAAATCCGCGGTGAAAATGATTTCGATCTTTTGGTGTAAAAAACCGCATCTACTTTTGGGCGTATAAAGTCATAGTGAGGCCAATCTTCGTTTTCCTGTTGCTCCAAAGACAAGATCGGCACAATTACAAGTTATGATTTCCCTTCTCTGAGAAATACTATAGCAACGAGGAAACCTCAACCGAGACTGCTGCCAGTGCTTTCCGTTTCATAGCAATCCAACAAGTAAAAATCATCATCAATAACAACAACAACAACAACAACAACAACAACAACAACAACAACAACAACAACAACAACACGTTAGCGAGGGTATACGATAATAAATATTCTAAAACAAAAAAGCTGAACCACACAGAATCTTCAACCTCAAGACAGTCCCAGCCCGTTCAGTGCACTCAATTTCTTAGCATCAAACAAGTGCTTGTTGCAGAAACCAAAGGCAATAATTAGCGAGGGTCGATTTCCGTCATTGCAATCAAGGCGGGATTCCTTCTTGCTCATTAAGCCATAGAAATCCCAGC
>NC_090250.1:44781220-44803720 GCF_037325665.1 Littorina saxatilis
ACTAAAGGGATGATAGAAAAACGTAAAGGAACTAGGGTCAATAGAGAAAAGACCTAAAAACTTAACCTTCACCTATTCTACAAAAAATCCGGCACGGTTGGCCTAGTGGTAAGGCGTCCGCCCCGTGATCGGGAGGTCGTGGGTTCGAACCCCGGTCGGGTCATACCTAAGACTTTAACATTGGCAATCTAGTGGCTGCTCCGACTGGCGTCTGGCATTATGGGGTTAGTGCTAGGACTGGTTGGTCCGGTGTCAGAATAATGTGACTGGGTGAGACATGAAGCCTGTGCTGCGACTTCTGTCTTGTTGTGTGTTGCGCACGTTATATGTCAAAGCAGCACCGCCCTGATATGGCCCTTCGTGGTCGGCTGGGCGTTAAGCAAACAAACAAACAAACAAACAATTCTACAAAAACCTAATCCGAACGGACCTACAATGAGGCACTGGGTGGAAGGGCGAAAGTCTGGCGTGCGCTTTTATAGGTCACTTCAGCCCAATGAGAAAACGAAAAGGAAAAGAAAAGAAAGAATGAGGGGAACAAGAAAATGCGAATTGCGTTGTTGAGGAGAGTCTGAAATGGCGAGCGGTCCTCGCACAGTCAATAGCAGGCAATGGAGGGCTTCGTTGGGAAGCTTGACAAGATTTCTGGCAATTGTGACCCCCCACACCCCAACCCACCCCTCCTCCCTCCCCCTTAGATTTCTGGCAATTGTGAAACCTACCCCCACCCCTTCTCCAAGGCAATCGCGAAACCCCCCTCCCTAGCTTTCCCCGCACCGATTCCCCAAGAGAGCTTGATTCCCTTCTCCCCCATGATGCTTTCCCCCCAGAATTGCATTGCTTCTTTTCACCTCTCTGTTTATTTACAAGCACGGCCACTGAGCTCGCAAACTGGGGCATCACTGAGACCCAGCTAGAGGTCTCGGGGGCAACAAGTGTTTTCATTGTATTTCCTTTCGGCGGGAAAACAGTGGAAATCGAATCAGCTTTGGTGCTGGACCACAGAGGGTACCCCTCCGACGACTTCTAAGAATCTGTCTTGCTATTTCTAGACAGAAGCTTTGAGAATTGCGTATAGGGCAGGTCCCAGAAAGTCCTGTTGCGTGCGCATGTTGATCGTGTTATGCAGGTGGGAAACACAATTAGGGCCAATAGGAATGTCACGCCTGTAGCGTTCGGCGGCACGTGCAACATTGCATATTTTTCGCTTCCATCAAGGATGGGGTTCAGGGCATACCACAGTCTTGCAGCTGGAATAAAGATGTTCCGTCTGTCATCCCCGACCAAAGTCCAGGCTTGGGGTCGCCTGTGTGTGCACACAACAACCCAATAGGGGGGATCCTATCTTATTCTGCGTACTTTTATTGTGGTTCCGATAGCTCTTAGAGTTTCATAGTTCTCACCATGTCTGTATAGTGTATGTATTAGTTACTGTGATACCAAATTGTCTTACCCATGTATGTATGATGCTATGCGCCAGTGATGTATGAATGCTATTTATTTTTGTTTTTATCACACAGCAAGCTGCTTTCCTCGTGTATTTTTTATGTTCATTCATGTATTGTACACTTGGCAATAAATTATCTATCTAAATTATCTATCTATCTATCTATCTATACAAATCCGGCGTTCTGGTAATTCAGTAATGCGTGTTCACTAAATTCAGTCCTTCATGTGAGATTTTATTGTGCTTTTTTCTGTGTTCTAGGTGATCTTGTGTGCATGAAATCATACCCAGAGTTTTGGATATTAACATGATGTTAAAGATATACTAGCTAGGAGCCATTTGAGATTTGTTTGGTAAATTATACCTTAAAAATGTCAAGGGAGATTCGCTGTGCTGTAATTCAAAGACGCCTGCAATGATTTGCTCGCAAATGGTCTGTAAACGAAGCCAATCAATTGAATCAAATGTTAAGCGGCGAGCGGCTGTTTCATTCATCGAACTCCTCAGTGTCATGAGTTCCGACTTCCGTTCGCCGTCATATTTTATTCAGTCCTGGTGGGTACGCATTCGTTGAAACAGACTAAGGATGTACGAGAGAGAGAGAGAGAGAGAGAGAGAGAGAGAGAGAGAGAGAGAGAGAGAGAGAGAGACAGACAGAGAGACAGAGAGACAGAGAGAGAGACAGAGAGAGAGACAGAGAGAGAGACAGAGACAGAAAAAGACAGAGACAGAGAGACAAACTGCCTGCCTGCGAAAAAAAACCAGGCAGACATACATTGCTTCAGTCACGTCAAATCATCCTTCCGCACCGATCAGTAGCAAAAGAGGTACACGACAGAGTGAGCCGAAGCATCTCTTCGCATTCCCGAAGCATCACTTCGCTTCCTGTCTCGCCAAAAAAGGGAACCAGACACAATTTCTGTCTGCACGCAACGCCGACAGAACACTTCAGCCCTGCAAACACCCTCGCCCTCTCCCAGACTTACTGTCCAGTCGTTTCCAATCACCTTTGCACGTTTGGGACACATGGTTCGGCTGCAGGCAAGCCGTTGAAACGAACAAGTCTTTTCCTCCCAAGGATGGAGGTGACTGGCAAGAAATTGTGGGTTTGGTGTGAGAGTGAGAACAGACAAACGTTCAAACATATACTCAGACAATATGATTACTTGCAGTTTGTTTAGGTCAGTGACGACCCTGCTAATTATTGTTCGTGACAGATTGTGTCGACCCCGGCCAGCGAACGTTAGCTCCAAGACTCCTTTCTAAACAAAGGAAAACTATCAAACATTGGTACTATGACAGTTAGCTAGAACCAAAGAAAACAAGCGTAACATCGGTTGCTAACGGAGACGGCAATATGTAGCATAGATATAGATTACCGATGTATTACAAAACAATTATACACGTTTGACCAATAACAACTCTAGAAACAGAGGTTGCTAGTGTAGACTGTACTTCTGAATACGGCTACGATGCACGACAAGGGTCTCACAACTGAGCACACACAGAGGTCGCTTAGAGAGACAGTGATTGAGCACAATACAATCTTGCACAATAAAGGTCATACGTGATGTCCAGTGATGGAACTATCCTCAGTGCTGACCACCCACACAGGAAATGGCCAGTGACACGTGACTGGTCTCTCCTCTCATGTCCATCGATTGCCAAGGGTCTGGACAATACCCCGACATCCGGAATCACTTCTGATGATTTATATAGCGCGTTCCTGCCAGTTGCTGTTATCGCTCCATAGAGTGAGGGGTACTAACGTATGGTGCAAGGTCTGAAGGGGTCGAGTGCGACCACCTCTGCCCGTAATGTGCCACACCTCAATGGGTGATTTTAAGCGTTTGCGATGTATAACTGACAAGCGATGTTTGTTTCATCGATCGCTCGTTGGATTAGCAACAGGTTTTCGTTTGTCTTTATTTGCACTATGTACGCACTTTACGTGTGTTTGTGTGTGTGTGTGTGTGTGTGTGTGTGTGTGTGTGTGTGTGTGTGTGTGTGTGTGTGTGTGTGTGTGTGTGTGTGTGTATTCGTTTGGTTGTCTGTCTGTTTGTCTGTCTGTTTGTCTGTCTGTCTGTCTGTCTGTCTGTTTGTCTGTCTGTTTGTCTGTCTGTCTGTCTGTCTGTCTGTCTGAGTGTCAGTGTCTGTGTCTAAGTGTCGGTCTCTTTGCATGTGTTTGTGTCTATGTACGAAGCTTAGCCACGTTCATTGCGGGGTCTCATTTTGTGGGGTCGTAGATAACGGATAGGAGGGGTCAAAGCAATAACAACATCATTAAGGCCATCCTATCACAGTTAAAAACACCATCAAGAGTTAAGAACCAAGCTCTCCTGGCTCTTCGAAGCTCCCTGGCGGTCAAATTAACGACCATCAACCATTAAAAGTGAAGATCACTTAAACATTTCCTCTCTGAGTGGCGAGCAGATGGTCAGAAATGACCACCAAACAAACAATCGGCGGCTCAACCCTTAGCACTGTCTAAGGGGTAAGTTAAGAATATTTGTTAAAATGCTGTTCTGGTTGTTTTTTTCTATATAGTGCTGTTTTTCTGTGTAGTGTTGTTTTCTGTATTCCTTTCTCTCAGTCCAGTTACAAATTTAAACCATGTCTTTTTACATTTAGTCAAGTTTTGACTAAATGTATTAACATAAAGGGGGAATCGAGACGAGGGTCGTGGTGTATGTGTGTGTGTGTGTCTGTGCGTGTGTGTGTGTAGAGCGATTCACTGGACCGATATTTATGACATTTTACATAAGAGTTCCTGGGAATGATATCCCCGGACGTTTTTTTCATTTTTTTGATAAATGTCTTTGATAACGTCATATCAAGCTTTTTGTAAAAGTTGAGGCGGCACTGTCACATCCTCATTTTTCAATCAAATTGATTGAAATTTTGGCCAAGCCATCTTCGACAAAGGCCGGACTTCGGTATTGAATTTCAGCTTGATGGCTTAAAAAGTAATTAATGACTTTTGTCATTAAAAATCTGAAAATTGTAAAAAAAATATATTCTTTATAAAACGATCTAAATTTACGTTCATCTTATTTTTCATCATTTTCTGATTCCAAAAACATATAAATATGTTATATTTGGATTAAAAACAAGCTCTGAAAATTAAAAATATAAAAATTATGATCAAAATTAAATTTTCGAAATCAATTCAAAAACACTTTCATCTTATTCCTTGTCGGTTCCTGATTCAAAAAACATATAGATATGATATGTTTGGATTAAAAACACGCTCAGAAAGTTAAAACGAAGAGAGGTACAGAAAAGCGTGCTATCCTTCTCAGCGCAACTACTACCCCGCTCTTCTTGTCAATTTCACTGCCTTTGCCACGAGCGGTGGACTGACGATGCTACGAGTATACGGTCTTGCTGAAAAATTGCATTGCGTTCAGTTTCATTCTGTGAGTTCGACAGCTTGACTAAATGTTGTATTTTCGCCTTACGCGACTTGTTTCTCTCTTCTTTTTATTTTTTATTTCAATGGTATGAAAACTGGTGAAATAATTATCTGAAAATACTTAGTCTTGCTGTGGTAGTTGAACCAGTGAAAAACTGAGTGCAATTTAACGTGTTTGTTTTATTGCAGCAATACAACATAGTTGTTTGTGTTAATGGAGGTTTGCTTTGCAAGAGTGTGTGTGTGTGTGTGTGTGTGTGTGTGTGTGTGTGTGTGTGTGTGTGTGTGTGTGTGTGTGTGTGTGTGTGTGTGTGCGTGCGTGCGTGTGTGTGTGTGTGTGTGTGCGTACGTGCTCGTGCGTACGTGCGTGTGTGTGTGTGCGTGCGTGCGTGCGTGCGTGCGTGTGTGTGTAAATTTGACTTGTGCTCAAGGACATTTTGTGCGAACAGAGAAAGAAAGGAGTTGTGGAAATGGAAGAGGACCGGCACGGTTGGCCTAGTGGTAAGGCGTCCGCCCCGTGATCAGGAGGTCGTGGGTTCGATCCCCGGCCGGGTCATACCTAAGACTTTAAAATTGGCAATCTAGTGGCTGCTCCGCCTGGCGTCTGGCATTATGGGGTTAGTGCTAGGACTGGTTGGTCCGGTGTCAGAATAATGTGACTGGGCCGGTGAGACATGAAGCCTGTGCTGCGACTTCTGTCTTGTGTATATGTCAAAGCAGCACCGCCCTGATATGGCCCTTCGTGGTCGGCTGGGCGTTAAGCAAACAAACAAACAAACAAACAAATGGAAGAGGATGGGGACGGAGGGGGTTGAAGAAAGAGAAAACTGAAAAACCGTCACGATCTACGTGACGTCAACTTTCAAACTCTCAGGGTTTTTTTTACTCTATTTTCATGAAACCAGGCATGTGTCGCTTGAAAGGGAACTCAGTTGCACATAATTGTACTCTTTTCGGCACGGAAATTTGAAGGAAATCTTTTCTTTTTTTTTGTCAGACAAAAAGATGCCTTACCGCTACAGTAAATTGCAGGGTGTAATGTTTCTGGTTTCGTCCCTCATCATTGCAGGAATCGTGCAATACAAACAAATAATATTTAAAAGACAAGAGGGGAGGTGAAGAAGCTAAGGGGGGGGGGGTTGCTAAATCGTGATCACCAAAAGAAAAGGAATGACAGAAAGAAAAAAAGAAAGAAAGAAAGAAGAGAAAAGAAAAGAGAGAACAAAATAAAGAGAGGTAAGTAGATAGAAAAGGAGAAAGAAACAAGTCGCGTAAGGCGAAAATACAACATTTAGTCAAGTAGCTGTCGAACTCACAGAATGAAACTGAACGCAATGCAATTTTTCAGCAAGACCGTATACTCGTAGCATCGTCAGTCCACCGCTCGTGGCAAAGGCAGTGAAATTGACAAGAAGAGCGGGGTAGTAGTTGCGCTGAGAAGGATAGCACGCTTTTCTGTACCTCTCTTCGTTTTAACTTTCTGAGCGTGTTTTTAATTCAAACATATCATATCTATATGTTTTTTGAATCAGGAACCGACAAGGAATAAGATGAAAGTGTTTTTGAATTGATTTCGAAAATTTAATTTTGATCATAATTTTTATATTTTTAATTTTCAGAGCTTGTTTTTAATCCAAATATAACATATTTATATGTTTTTGGAATCAGAAAATGATGAAAAATAAGATGAACGTAAATTTGGATCGTTTAATAATTTTTTTTTCTCACAATTTTCAGATTTTAATGACCAAAGTCATTAATTAATTTTTAAGCCACCAAGTTGAAATGCAATACCGTAGTCCGGCCTTCGTCGAAGATTGCTTGGCCAAACTTTCAATCAATTTGATTGAAAAATGAGGATGTGACAGTGCCGCCTCAACTTTTACAAAAAGCCGGATATCATGCCATCAAAGGTATTTATCGAAACAAAGAAAAAAACGTCCGGGGATATCATTCCCAGGAACTCTTATGTAAAATTTCATAAAGATCGGTCCAGTAGTTTGGTCTGAATCGCTCTACACACACACACGCACAGACACGCACACACACATACACATACACACACACACGCACAGACACGCACACACACATACACCACGACCCTCGTCTCGATTCCCCCCTCTATGTTAAAACATTTAGTCAAAACTTGACTAAATGTAAAAAGGAAAACGTTAGATAGCCATTATTTATCCAGAGTGAAAAACTTAAGACAGACAGACAGACAGACAGACAGACAGACAGACAGACAGACAGACAGACAGACAGACAGACAGACAGACAGACAGACAGACAGACAGACAGAAAGAAAGAAAGAAAGAAAACAAGGAAAGAAACAATGATCAACTGACACGGAAGGCTTGCGATAAATGAGGTGGGGGGGGGGGAGAGGGGGGGGGGGGAGAGGGGGGGGGAGGAGGTCGACTTTTTGGTTCAAACCGAAGCGCAGACAGAAAGGAGTAAGAAGGATATAGAGAGACTGAACTGGAAAACGACAGAGATAGTTAAATAAATGGGCTGGAAAAAGCGAAAGAGTGCAAAGAGAGCTGTATAAGGGTAAAAAGAGAGAGAAAAAAGATAGAGGGGGAATTGAAGGAGTCAGCGAAAAGGAAGGGAGAGATTTGGAGAGATATTCATTTCAATTAATTCCCATATCGCCAAGCAGCACTATCATAAAATGTTAGAACAAAAACCAGAAAGCAATAAAGCGAAAAAGAAAACCGAAAAAAAAAGTTACAACTAGTCTCTGCAGAATAGATTCCTCCCCCTCTCATATGAGAGCAATCTCGTCTTCCTCGCTTGCGAAAAGACAGAGACAGACAGAGAAGAGAGACATTCATGCATGCAGGCAGGCAGACAGGCAGCTACATATCGTCTTCGGGTTGGCATGCAGTAGAGAGACAGACAGACTGGTAGCCACAGAGCGTCTTTAGGTTGCCATGCAGGCAGAGAGACAGACAGACTGGCAGCTACAGAGCGTCTTTAGGTTGCCATGCAGGCAGAGAGACAGACAGACTGGCAGCTACAGAGCGTCTTTAGGTTGCCATGCAGGCAGAGAGACAGACAGACTGGCAGCTACAGAGCGTCTTTAGGTTGCCATGCAGGCAGAGAGACAGACAGACTGGCAGCTACAGAGCGTCTTTAGGTTGCCATGCAGGCAGAGAGACAGACAGACTGGCAGCTACAGAGCGTCTTTAGGTTGCCATGCAGGCAGAGAGACAGATAGACTGGCAGCTACGGAGCGTCTTTAGGTTGCCATGCAGGCAGAGAGACAGACAGACTGGCAGCTACAGAACATCTTTAGGTTGCCATGCAGGCAGAGAGACAGACAGACTGGCAACTACAGAACATCTTTAGGTTGCCATGCAGGCAGAGAGACAGACAGACTGGCAGCTACATAGCGTCTTTAGGTTGCCATGCAGGCAGAGAGACAGACAGACTGGCAGCTACAGAGCGTCCCGAGGTTGCCAGTGCAGACAGAGAGGCAGCTACATATCGTCTTCGGGTTGACATGCAGCAAAGAGACAGACAAACTGGCAGCCACAGAGCGTCCCGAGGTTGCCAGCGCAGGCAGACAGGCAGCTACATATCGTCTTCGGGTTGACATGCAGCAAAGAGACAGACAGACTGGCAGCCACAGTGCGTCCCGAGGTTGCCAGTGCAGACAGATAGACAATTATACATAGCGTATAATTATATATGCGTTGCCCGTGCATACGCACAGACAGACACGCAGACAGACAGCTAAACAGCATCTTTGGGTTGACCGTGCCAGCTCAGTGTTCGTTCCAAGAGCAGGACAGAGTGAAAAGCAAAAAGAGACTGCTGCTGCTATAATGCCAGGAGATGCTAGCCTCCGGTCCATCTATACATCGACCGCTGACACTAATAGCAATCAATCAGCGTTGAGTGCGGTGCGTCTTTCCGCGCTGCCGACCGCGACCACCACCGTTGCACACACAGAAAGAGAAAATGTGTGTACGGTTTGCACGTGCTTCCAGTAAGGGCTTCCCTTATGCAATTATATGCGTGGTTGGGTAGACTTGGGATAGGAGGAATGGTTGATGGGGGCTAGTGGTTTTATGCAGTGATCATGGTAGACATGTTCATGTGTACGTCAGTGTTTCTTCACAAGTTCGATTCCTGGCGCTCACTAAACAAGAAAGCAGATGTTGTTATTTTGACCCTTGTTATTTTGTCCCTTGTTGTTGTTGTTGTTGTTGTTGTTGTTGTTGTTGTTGTTGTTGAGCGCTGAACAATCACGGGGCCACGCACTCGCTTCAAAGAAGGCGACTTATTAATCCAAATGGGAAGATTATAGTGCATCACCCAGCTATAGTCAGGGAGTCAACCTGGCGGGGTTGGAGATGATGTTTTTCAGAAAGTTTATTTACAGCCGATGTTCGGTAGACGGAAAATGGCTACGTTGTACCGCTATTGTTAAAATCTATCAAATAAATGTGGTAGCATTCCCAACCCCGTCGGGTTGACCCAAGTGGTCTTTAGGTGACTGCCTATTACGTTTACTGCCTTTTTCAATGACACCGCTACAAAGGCAACTGCCTTCCGTACAAAAGGGAGTTAAAACAAGTCTAAACACTATACTTGGCGGATGCGCGTTGCTGTTGTTGTCGTCGGTGATATTGTTGTCTTTTTCTTGTTATTACTTCTTCTGCCACTGCGCATATCCACTATCCCCCTCTTGCTTTTTCTTGAAAAGCACAGATGGTACCGTGAGAGTTTTAAAGTCCCCGAAATATCCCCGAAATGTCCCTTTTTGCAGGCTTACCGACAGTAACAAGTATCACGAATGTGACAGGGAGACCACTGCGTCAACCTTCACAGCAGGCTCTCCAGTTGTTGGCCTCAGATAGAGCGAGCTATTTATAGCCGACATCTGTGAATTGTAGAGTTCTGTTTGTGATAGGGTGTGACTGTCTTCTTGTATGTTCTAGGTTTCCTTTGCGTAACCAAATAAGCGCTAAAATTCTCAATCCTGTTTCATTTGACTTCGCCTCCAAAGCTGATTGTTGTGTTTCGGCACTCGGTCACACGAGTATGATTCTTCTTATCTTCTTCCTCTTCCTTCTGTTCCTCATAATCCCTTTTCCTCCTCTTCTTCGTCCTTCTGCCCCATCCCGTGTAGTTTTCTTCCTCTGCTTCAACACAAGTGTCGGATTCCTATCAACATGACTATAGTTCTGGTGCTATGTTTCGGGCCTTGATACAGATTGTACTGTCAAGCTCCTTAACACAAAACATCACAATCATCATCCTTCAACTTCTTCTTCTTTCTTTCTGTCTTTTTTTGTTGTGTTCTTTCTTTGTTTCTTTCTTTCTTGCTTTATTGTTTTCTTTGTTTGTTTCTTACTTGCTTTCTATCCTTGAAAAATAAAGTTCCATCATCATCATCATCATCATCATCTTGCTTTCTTTCTTTCTTTCTTACTTTCTTTCTTTGTTTCTTTGTAAAACCAGAGCAAGCTTTCTATCAATCCATCTCTAAACAGTCCCCGTACCGCACGTGTTTCAGGCCTTGCTGCAGACAGTGCCGTCCACCTCCTTCACGCCAGACATCACGCCAGACATCACGCCCATCATCCTTCAACTTCTTCTTGTTTTCTTTCTGTCTGTCTTACTTTCTTTCTTTGTTTCTTTTAAAAACCAGGGCAAGATTACTATGAATTGACCTCTAAATAGTATCTGTACTGCACGTGTTTCAGGCCTTGCTGCAGACAGTGCCGTCCACCTCCTTCACGCCAGACATCACGCCCATCATCCTTCAACTTCTTCTTGTTTTCTTTCTTCCTTTTTTTCTTTCTTTGATTCTTCTTTCTTTTCTCTGTTTTTTTTCTTTCTTTCTTCTTGTCTGTCTCTCTGTGTTTCTTTCTTTCTTTCTTTCTTTGATTCTTTGTAACAAAAAACCAGAGCAAGCTTTCTATGAATCCATCTCTAAACAGTATCTGTACTGCACGTGTTTCAGGCCTTGCTGCAGACAGTGCCGTCCACCTCCTTCACGCCAGACATCACGCCCATCATCCTGGCCGCGCACCGCGACAACTACGAGATCATCAAGATCCTCCTCGACCGGGGCTTCCGCATCCCCAAGCCGCACACCGCACGCTGCAGCTGCAACGACTGCTTGGAGGGTAGTCAGGAGGACAGCCTCCGCCACTCGCGTTCACGCATCAACGCCTACAAGGCCCTCGCCAGCCCCTCGCTCATCGCTCTCTCCTCCAAAGACCCTATCCTCACCAGCTTCGAGCTGTGCGTGGAGTTGAGGCGGCTGAGCAAGCTGGAGAACGAGTTTAAGGTAGATTATGAGAAGCTGGCCCACAAGTGTCAGGACTTCGCCGTGGACCTTCTGGAGCAGACGCGCGGGTCCCGCGAGCTCAACATCATCCTCAACCACGACACCACTAGCTCCGGCATGGACGACAGCGGCGCAGAGAAGATGACGCTTAGCCGCTTGAAGCTTGCTGTCAAATACAAACAGAAAAAGGTGGGGTTTCAGTTCTGTCAATTTATATATTTGCACCGGCCCCCGTAGCGCAGTGGTTCGCGCATCGGGCTGCGGGCCGGGAGGTCGTGGGTTCGAATCCCATCAGGGTCATGTGGGTTTTTCGGGCTACGGTCGGCTGCTACCCAGAGTGGAAGTGCCACGGTTCCCATGGGAAGGCTTGAATCACACAGCCGAGTGTCATTCACTTAACGAATGCGACTTTGAGGGTGCTCAGGTTCTGTATACCTGACCAACACCGCAGGTGCGGCAGTTCTCGGGTCTGGTTGACGCCAGGATATATTATGACAGTAAGCGTAGAGTGCTGCCCTGTCATGTAGTCTCAAAAACCAAATTGGAAATCCAAAGCATCATTATAATCATCCTCATCTCATTAATCATTCAAAATATAAATTGTCCTTGCTCTTGTGGCCCTTCATGCCCGGAGCTCTCATGGTGACCTTGGTCTCAGTGTTCCTGTTCGATCCTTCCCTGAATAGTAGTTCGATCTGCTGTCAGTCTTCAACGTGTGACGTTCTGGGGGGTCGACGGAGGGACGTGGTGGCGGTCTGCTCTCTGGAGGGGACGCTCACTCAGTCTGGCTCCGCGACTTAAAGTCAATGTCGTTTGTAGGGGGCATAGTAGGTAGTGGGCTGCGTCCGTTAGCTCGGGACAGACCCACTATTGAACACCGTCGAAGTGACTCAACAGAAGTGCAGTGTCATCTTCCGAGGGTAGCCTACCGCAGTGGCCCTGGAGCGTCTGTAAAATCGACAAGTCTGGCAGCGGAACGAAATTCAGAGGTGGAGCAGCGAGTGCAGGGACGGGACGGGGCGGTGTGAGAGCACAACGGGACAAGGGAACAAGTGTAAAGACAACAAGTCGCGTAAGGCGAAAATACAACATTTAGTCAAGCTCAGTCGAACTCACAGAATGAAACTGAACGCAAAGCATTTTTTCCGCAAAACTTGACTAAATGTAAAAAAGAAAAAAAAGAAGAAAAAAAGTTATATATTTGCAAGATATAAACAAGGTTTCGACCCAAGCGGGGCATTCGAAGAAAATGACGCTTAGGCGCTTCAAACTCGATGTCATGTCAAGTACAAACAGAAAAAGTTATATTTTTTAAGTTATAAACAAGTTTGTTCTGTCATAGTTTTGGCCTGAGGGGGAGCAACAAAGTATAAACAAATTTGCCTGAATGACAAGAAAACGTGTGATCTTTGAGGAACTTATTGATAGGTTATAGCTCATTGTCATCATTTTCACGAGTTTTCATTCACAAGCACCTGGGAAATAAATCTCATGTTCCCCGGGGAATAAATCCCCGGTTACCATAGTTGCAGGAAGCCCTATTACATGGATAATCAAAAGCAAACCCAATAGAAACGCTCGAGGATTCTTCGGCTCTTTTCATTGGCGTTTCCCCAGACCTAAACAGACGACAAGACACTGCTTTGCAAAGTTCCAAAAACCAACTGGAAAACTGGCAAAAGTAAACAAAAAAACAAAACTACTTCAATAAATTCGTCACAAACAAATGAAACCTACCGATATGTTATGTCTTCTTACAAAGTCACGGAGTGCGTGTATCTGTGTTTCGATACACAGACGTTCGGAGAAACACGAACGTCAAGTTCAAGTAAAACGACACCTGACACACACATTTTGACCCGTGCACAAGACGTTGTATCGATAAACGAAGCACAAGTAAGAAACAATAATAAAAGCAAAGAAAATAGCAACACGATATGCAAACATCTAACAAAGCCGAGCAAGCAGAATGACAGGTCTAATGAAAAACAAAGAGGTACCGAGTCGGAAACAAGATCGCGATTCTTTCCTTCGCTGCACGACGCAAATCTTCTGTGACCTTTGACCAAACGTAGCTTCCACATTCGATCACCGTGCTCAGCTTAATATTTACAACAGAAAGCCGAGGGAGTGGAATACCGATATGAACCTACAGAAATGTGCATCCTCAAACCTGACATATTCATCCCAACTCATTTAATGAACTCAAAAACACAGAAAGTTGCTTTCACACGCCATCTTTGATTGCCAGTGGTTAGCAAACCGGGACCCGTGTGGTTATCTGCACGGTACCCGTGTTTCAAAGCATGGCTCCCTGGGTTGATTGTGCACTTGTTTTCTCACTACCAAAATAATGACAAAAACGATGTTTGATGGTTTGTTGACAGACCAGCTTTTTTGTCGGTCCTCGGATGGGGGGGGGGGGGGGGGGAGCATATCGACTTTTGTTTCATATTTATTGACCGCGGCCTTCGGCCTTGGTCAATAAATATGAAACAAAAGACGATATGCTCCCCCTTGGACAGACAAAAAAGCTGGTCTGTCAACAACCCATCAAACATCTTATAATGTCTCAGTGTGTGTGTAGTGGAGGAGGGTCTGTGTCAGTGTTTGTTTGTAACTATGACTTTGTGTTATATCAAGCGAATTAGGCATAACAATCGGCACACTGAATCTTTTATTTGTAAAAATGAGTATTTGTTTGTGCAGTAAGTGGCACATCTTAACTGCCAGTAGTAACTATCGCGTCTGTGGGGTACGACGGCCTGGCCATCATCTTTGTGCAGATTCTTTGTTTTGCAGTTCGTCCCACATCCTAACTGCCAGCAGCTACTAGCGTCTCAATGGCCCGACGTTCTACCAGTGTTTCGTCGCCTCAGTCTGATATTAAAAGATGACCATTATCTCAGTGCTGATTTTTGTGTGTTTTGCAGTTCGGGGCACACCCTGACTGTCAGCAAATACTAGCGTCTCTTTGGTCCAACGGTTCAAGGTTCCTTCGCCGCATTTTGATGATAAAGATGACCATTATCTCAGTGCTGATTCTGTGTGTTTTGCAGTTCGTAGCACACCCTAACTGCCAGTAGCTTCTATCGTCTCTATGGTACGACGTTCTGCCAGCGTTCTATCGCCGCAGTCTCACGTTAAAGATGAGCATTATCTCAGTGCTGATTCTTTGTATCTTGCAGTTCGTAGCACACCCTAACTGCCAGCAGCTACTAGCGTCTCTATGGTACGACGGGCTGCCAGGGTTCCGTCGCCGCAGTCTATTGTCCAAGATGACCATCATCTTCACCATTGCCTTCACCTTCCCCCTCCTGTCCATCGTCTACCTCATCGCTCCCATGAGCTACCTGGGCAGGCTCATCCGCAAGCCCTTCATCAAGTTCATCGTCCATTCGTCGTCCTACCTGTGTTTCTTGTGTAAGTATGGGGGAGGGGATATGTGTGTGTCTGTAGGTATGTTCGTCCGTGCGTGTGTCCGTTTTTCTGACTGTGTGTGTCTGTGTGGTAAGTGCGCAATCGCTTGAAAGAGAGAGAGAGAGAGAGAGAGAGAGAGAGAGACAGACAGACAGACAGACAGACAGACAGACAGACAGACAGACAGACAGAGAGAGAGGGAGAGAAAGAGAGACAGAGACAGAGAGAGAGAGAGAGAGAGCAGAAGTTAGACAACATATGTTAAGAGCATATGTCACACGCATTCCTTCTTTGCCACTACTAAAGCAAACATGTGCAAGATTGTATGTTACACGCTTTGATGCCGAAATCAATTATTTTGATTATGCATTTATTTCTGAAAAATGTTATCTTCACATACATTTAGTTACTACCTTAAACACTAATGTTTTTGGTATTCAATTCAAGTGATCACGAACGTAAAATAATGGGTATCAAAGTGTTGTTACATTTTGTTGTGTATTCTGAATAGTGTGCCAACAGGCCTTGGTCAGTCAACCACGTTTTATCTGTGTACTTCGTGTTTGACGGGAAAAAAATAACACCAACCCCGTTCTCCTGCATATATATGTTACAGGCATTAAGTGAAACCAGGCATTACGCGTAATGCCTGAAATGTTCAGGCATTACGCGTAATGCCTGTTACCACTAGGCATTACACGTAATGCCTAAAATCACCAGGCATTACACGTAATGCCTGAAATTTAACTCTCAAAATTACGCTTATTGCCTGACGCAATTCAGGCAATACACACAACATAAAAGCCTATTGCACTGAACAGTTATCCATCCATCCACGGTGAGAACATTTTTAAAGGACAAAGTGTTGACAAAATGTCATGGTGTGAATATTGTAATGAGTGATGGTTCACCACAGTTTGAATTTCACGTAAGTGTGAGTGCATGTCACAATGGAAAGCCGAGGTCCAATATTTCCAGTCGAGTTTTCACCAGTTGCTTATTCGTCACCATGGAGGATACTGAAAAAGAACAATTGTTTACTCGACGTTTGTTTGAACATTATGAAAAGGACGGCAGAAAGTTGCTCCCGAAAGCTGTGTAGCCTACTTCAGAACAATCGAAGAAGTAAAAGCTGCCTTCCAGAAAACGACAAAGTCACGTCATGAGTATCATCTCTTGGGAAAGTAAGTGATGTGTGGTGTTTGTCAAAAGCAGGTTTGAGTGTTGGTATTCAGCTCTACGTCTATCGTGAAACAATACTGAAACACTGTGTAAACGGGTGTGTTTTTCTCATAAGGAAGATTTGTTATTATTATTCGACGTAAGTTGTTCACGATCTTTAGTAGTTTGAATGTAGCGCTCGGGTACATTGACGTGTTGTTATTGTTTTAGCAAGATGAATTCAATCTGGACCCTGTCCTACGTGTTGTAATTATATCCGACTCGCTGCCGAGAGTTATGGTACATTGTTTATAACCATGATAAACATGTCCTGTTATTGCCATTAAATAGTCATACTTTAATTTTCAGATTCGAGGTATTAAAATGCGGTGACATCGAAAGGCTTGTACAGAAAAGGACTGACACAACTGAGGAATCCATTCTCTACTATGCTACCCTTGAAAAAATATACGATATCGTCAAGAGAGCGCATGTGGCCACAGGCCATGGCGGTCGTGATCGCATGGAGAAGGAGTTGCACAAGAAATACGACAACATACCACGCCACGCGATAGAACTTTACAAATCTTTGTGAGCAGAGTGTCAGAAGAAGAAGAAACGAGCGAGAGTCAAAGGTGTTGTTGTTCGACCAATTCTATCAAACGATATTCTATCCCGGGCTCAGATCGATCTTATTGACATGCAGTCGCTGGCTGACCGAGGTCATAAATGGATTTGTGTGTACCAAGATCATGTCAGCAAATTCTGCATTCTGAGACCAGTGAGTACCAAAAGAGCTTAGGAAGTTGCGAGTCACATCCTAGACATTTTTCTGGCGTTCGGTGCTCTATCTATTCTTCAGAGCGACAACGGAGCTGAATTCACGGCCAGTATAATTACCGAGGTCGCACAATTATGGCCCGATCTAAAAAATAGTGCATGGAAAACCGAGACAGCCCCAGAGTCAAGGCTCTGTTGAAAGAGCAAATTCAGACATAAAGGATATGCTGGTAGCATGGATGAGCGAGAACAAGACTACGAACTGGACTGCTAGCATCAAATTTGTCCAGTTTAGAAAGAACACGAGTCACCACGCCGGTATAGGCAGATCGCCATTCAAAGCATTGTTTGGCACGGAAGCCAAGATCGGTCTGAGATCAACAACGTTGCCCGATGGGATCATAGACTTGATCGAAACGGAGGAAGAATTACAAAAGGCATTAGTGGAACCAAATGAAGACATCGACATGCCCCAAGCTGAAAGTCAGACGCTTGGGCCGTCTCTTGGTGCAATGCCCCAAGTTGAAAGACAGACGCCTGGACCATCTTCTGTGCATGAATTACAAAAGGCATTAGTGGAACCAAATGAAGACATCGACATGCCCAAGCTGAAAGTCAGACGCCTGGGCCGTCTTTTGGTGCAATGCCCCAAGCTGAAAGTCAGACGCCTGGGCCTTCTCTTGGTGCAATGCCCCAAGCTGAAAGACAAACGCCTGGGCCTTCTCTTGGTGCAATGCCCCAAGCTGAAAGACAGACGCCTGGACCATCTTCTGTGCATGAAGCTGCATTACAAAAACATGATAATACCATACAAGAATCGCAGAAGAGAGCAAGGATCAGCCAACAGAAACAAGCAGACCGGATGTTGAAAAGAAGCAGAATTGAGATGATTCCTGGAGAAATTGGTCAGACTGTCCTGGTCCCAATTCCGTCGGTAGACAGAGGAAGAGGAGATCCTAGAAACATTTTAGGTGTGATAGTTGACCGAGATGTAAACGAGAACTACACAATTGCAGTCCGGGCAGGTATCTTGAAAGGGTGCTTTTATAGAAACCAGTTTCAGTTGAGCGAAACGAATTTACTGAGTGAAAAGGACGTTACACTCTGTGCCCAAGTTTCAGTTAGAGAAGCGGTTTCAAGCGAGTCTTTGGGCGGCGGGCAGAGTTTTGTTAAATGTAACTGCAGTGGACAGAAAAAAAGTGTTCCACAAACCGTTGCAGATGCTTCAAAAGTCATCTCAAATGCAACAGCCGCTGCCATAACAGTCTGTCTTGTCAAAACAAATAGAACATTAATTGTGATCAACCACCAACAAACCATCCACAAACCACTAACAAACATCAGCAGAAACCTCACCAACGACAATTGCAGAGAGGTTTCAGGCATTATACACGTAATGCCTGGTTTCACTTAATGCCTGTAACAGGTTTTAGGCATTACGTGTAATGCCTGACAATGATTTTCAGGCATTACACGTAATGCCTGGTATTTTTAGGCATTACGTGTAATGCCTAGTGGTCACAGGCATTACGCGTAATGCCTGAACATTTCAGGCATTACGCGTAATGCCTGGTTTCACTTAATGCCTGTAACATATATATATGAAAGCCACATTTTCTTCTTCATTCAATTTCTGTTTTCAAAAGCTTCGTCAACTTTCCACTTACACGACACGGTCCCTTTACCAAGCTTCAATTAAGAACCCTGAATACGAAAGGTCAAAACAAAACAATAGGTACTACTTTCACTATCGTCGTCTGCAACGAAAACCGAAAATGGCGAAACGCTTTGCTACGTACACAGAGGACGAAATTGCAAAGAAAAGATCGAACCTTACACCTGTGACAAGGAAAAGTTGCATAGACAGTTCCGTGCGGATCTTACCACGTATCAACGTACATCCGATGCTCAGAACCTACAGATGGGTGACGCTTTGGCGATTGAGGCTTCGTCTTCAGCTCTAACACGCACGCAGACAGTCAGGAAGGTCTAATCTGCACCAGCGGTGATGGAAGGTTTGGATTTAGAAACACTCGAATGTTACTTCGACAAGATAAACGAATCAAAAGACGAAAGTGTGCCCCAAATTCGGAAAATATTCTTTCAAAACTGCACTGTAAACAACATCAACATCACTGTGAGAAAATGAACAATCCAAACACAACCACCTGACCTACAAAAATTCTCCGTGTTCGTTCGCGCTTTGCATTCAATCTGTGTTAGTGCGCGCGTGTGTTTGTGTGTTTAGCTTTCGTTGGTTTGTGCTGTTTGGTTAAAAAAAAGTTTATTTTTTTCATTGAAAGATTCAGAAATGTTGGTTGATACTTTGTTAAATGCATTCAACCAGAAAAAGACACGAAACGCATTGGATCTATCTTCTGCGCGCATGCGTGTGTAGGGTATGTGTGAAAAGGCAATTGTGTTTTCAGTCTTGTTTTGTGCCTGTTATTTCGTCCCAAAAAACTCATTTCTGTCTTTCTATGCCTATGCTGTGAGACATAATCGCTATTACGAGTTAGTCGTGTGACAGAGAGTTTTCTTGCACACTCGACTGCTGCTGTCTCACTTCGGCTACGCCGTCGTGAAACATCTACAGTCTCGTGTGCAAGAAAACTCTGTCACACGACTAACTCGTAATAGCGGGTTCTGTTAATGTAAACACGTCGGACCTCATTACATTTCCTCACGTGACCTACATCCCGATGCCCAGATTGACTCGCCCTTCCTTTCCCAGCATTCCCGCTGAAAATGCATCTTCCGGAAATGGCAGTATTGGCCTTTGTACAACCTCTAATCCGTGAACAAAATGGTAATTTCCTCAAAATCAATTCCTGGCCACGGAATGCACTGCGGGCCTGAGAACTGGGCTTCGGGGGTCAGTTAACAACATGGCGCGAGCAGCCTTATTACTGGCTCCTTCACACTACAAGCAAACATTTGACAGTCAGCTAACAATTTTCTGAGCAGGGGGAAAAAAGTCTGACATTTTTCATCACCAAATGAGCTGAAGGAGGAGGAGTGGGAAATGGTTGGGGCCGGTAGGTGGTGAAATCGACTAGCCAATACACCGACCCGTCAACCAACCAATCAAGTCAAGCAACTTTGTAACTTACTACCTACCTAACTAACTATCCATCCATCCAGTACAAAGGTTACTACGTTTTGCACTTCCCAAGTGCCGTCTGCCATTAACATTTGTGATTTGGACAAGCAGACAGGATTTAAGTCTGTGTTGTTTTGAGTGCGTAGGTTACTGATTAAAAAGTCCATTTGAAAATGTTCATTTTTGCTTCCGTCCTGCCATGTTTGAAAGAGCAAACACTTCATCCTAAGCTAAACCGGCACGGTTAGCCTAGTGGTAAGGCGTCCGCCCCGTGATCGGGAGGTCGTGGGTTCGAACCCCGGCCGGGTCATCCCTCAGACTTTAAAATTGGCAATCTAGTGGCTGCTCCGCCTGGCGTCTGGCATTATGGGGTTAGTGCTAGGACTGGTTGGTCCGGTGTCAGAATAATGTGACTGGGTGAGACATGAAGCCTGTGCTGCGACTTATGTCTTGTGTGTGGCGCACGTTATATGTCAAAGCAGCACCGCCCTGATATGGCCCTTCGTGGTCGGCTGGGCGTTAAGCAAACAAACAAACAAACAAACAAACAAATCCTAAGCTAAATGTTAATCTGTTCATTGTTATTCTTGTTGGGTTTCCCGTTTGTCTACTTGAAAGATGGATTGACCGAAGTTCTAGGGATTGCTTTGTTTTATCGAAGCTGAGGAAAAATTCCTTTAACTAACCATTTTATTCTTAAAAGTCCATTGTTTGAAATGTTTGTTGCATGATTTCTACGAAGAGAAAAGCGTGTGCGTTTAGAACTAAAGGGTCAAATAAATAAAAACTAGTGCGAGTTATTTTTTTTGGGTAGGTTTCTTCGAACTGGAAGCAACCCTTTGTCATCATTTTAAACAGTGGTTAACATTGTCGCTACTGCCTTAAGAAATATTTACATTATTGTTGTCATGAATCATGTATTACCTCGAACATACAGCCGAAGCAATAGGGTCAAAACGACAATACTTACTACTGTTTAGAACCCAGGTATACCTACATACGTATGACTATGCATCTGATACTCCTGAGGACAAAAATGACCAAGAAGAAGATGAAGACGAAAGTGAGACAGAAAAATAGACACGTTTGCAAATTACAAATGTAAATAGATGCCAAGGGGAAAAACAGAAAGACAGAAGAACAAATTTAAGCTCACCCGATATATAGTGCCATTATAGATGCAAAGAAAACCAAAAGACAGAGAGGACAAGCTCACCACATTTTTGATACCAATAGACGCCAAGAAAGTGTAAGCTAATCACATTTCAATAGATACCAAAAATGAGAAACAGAGACAGAAATACAACAAGCTCACTAAAGTAAAAATGCCAATGGATTCCAAGAAAGAGAAAGAGTCAGAGAGAAAAGAAGCCCACAGAGATTTCCAATGCTACTGTTTGCCAAGAACGAGAGACATAGAAGAAGATCACCAGATTGTTAATACCAATAAACAACAAGCGAGAGAAACAGGAACAGAGAAAGAACAAGCTTAATATAATCATTCCAATGCAAATAGATGCCAAGAAAGAAAAACAGAACAAGCTCGCCAGTTGATCCATTCCAATTGAAGAGAAACAGAGCCATAGGAAGAACAAGATCATCAGATATCCAATCTCTATAGGTGCCATGAACTCGACACATGCCCTTTAAATAGATACGAAGCTTAAGCGCGCAGAGAAAGAGCGACAGTAAAACAAACAAACAAACAATTAAACGGAAGGCGCAGAAAGAGAAACAGAGACAGAGAAAGAGCAAACTCATCAGACTTCCAATGCAAATAGATGCCACGAGGTTGACATAAGCCCATTAAAAACGACAAGAAGGACATTGCGCAAACGCAGCAGCCAACAACTCAAAAAATAAGTGAAAGGAGAACTGGAGGCGAAAAAACAAGAAGAAGAGCGCATAAAGAAACAAATTGCACGAGGCATGCTAGGCTGCCACTCACTCAGTGCGGCACGTGCAACTAACACGCCTTACGGAAAATTGCCGGCCTGTGATTCCCGAAGGTCGAAAATTAAGTCAGTTGGAAGAGAGATATGCTGGCTCTAAATTCCGCTCCCCCCTCCAGGTTTTTGTGTGTGGAATAGAGATATGCTGGCTGGGAATGCCGCTCCCCCCCCCCCCCCCCCCCCCAAGGTAAATTGGAATAGAGATATTCAGTTTTTTAATGCTGCATCCCCCCCGTCCCCCCATCCCACTTCTCTCCCCCCCCCCCCCTCGCATTCCCCTCCCAACTTCATTCTGTAGGCTGTTGGACGTTTACATGTGTGTTTTTTGGTCGCTTGTTTCAAACATTCGCTCTGTGGTTTGTGGCCTCAACACTGATATTCGGAAGTATCAAAAGACATGCGTAGTCAAGACTGTAGAGATTGGTTTATGGAAATGTGGGCACTCAGATGGTAAAATCCAAGGACATTACTACCCCCACCCCCCCCCCCCCCCCACCCCCCACCTTCCCCCCTTTTCATCAAAGCTACCCCATTAACACAAATTCCAGAAGTACAGCAGATGTCAGTTGCCGAAGAAAGAATAGTGATGTCAAATCATTTGGTTTATTCTCGAAGCGGTTGGTCTTTGGAGCCGATGCGTGACGTCAGAAACCACAAAAGGACACTCGGCGCGAGTCAATATTTTGTATACTGGTGTCTTGCTGTATGAGAAAAGTTTAAGACTCTAAATGACATTCAAGCTACAATCCATTTGGAAACGATTGTTGGGTATCTGTTTTGTTGTTTTATCGGTGCTGAATATTTACAAGCAGGCGTACATTGCATGCACATTTTCTGTTACCAAAAACGCCGAGAGTGGTAAATAAATATGCCAGTACTATGGAACGAGGTGATTTAAATCAATACAGCTGT
>NC_090250.1:44813720-44820685 GCF_037325665.1 Littorina saxatilis
AACTACGTCAATTCAGTTGCACAATCAATCATCACAACAGTCACACACACACAATTAATCATCCTCTCCTATGTCGCTTGTCAGCATATGTTGTCTACACAGGAGCTTCTATCGAAGCGCCTGTCGATTGAAGTATCCTACTCCTCCTACTCCTGTATCCTTACTGTATAGTATTGATATTACTACTAGTAGTAACACTACACTAAGGCTAAAAGAGTAAGATACTTCGATCCACTGACGCGATTGAAGTATCCTACTCCTCCTACTCCTGTATCCTTACTGTATAGTATTGATATTACTACTATTGTTCACGAGTAGTAACTCTACACTAAGGCTAAAAAAGTAAGATACTTCGATCCACTGGCGCGATTGAAGTATCCTACTCCTGTATCCTTACTGTAGTATTGATATTACTACTATTGTTCACTAAATAATAGTAGTAACACTACACTAAGGCTAAAAGAGTAAGATACTTCGATCCACTGGCGCGATTAAAGTATCCTACTCCTGTATCCTTACTGTAGTATTGATATTACTACTATTGTTCACTAAATAATAGTAGTAACACTACACTAAGGCTAAAAGAGTAAGATACTTCGATCCACTGGCGCGATTGGAGTATCCTACTCCTGTATCCTTACTGTAGTATTGATATTACTACTGTTGTTCACTAAGGCGGAAGGGAAACACGCGATCCCCTTCGGTTATTTTCACGCCACTCGCACCACCTATCACCTTCACAAAAGGTTCACGCGATTGCCTAAGCCTGACCTTCTCTGTCTGTCAGTGTGTCTGTGCGTCTGCATGTCAGTCTGTCTGCCTGTCTGTGTCTGTCTGTCTCTGTGCGTCTGTCTGTCTGTCTGTCTGTCTGTCTGTCTGTCTGTCTGTCTCTCTCTCTCTCTCTCTCTCTATCTCTCTCTGTATCTCTCTGTCTCCGTCGAACTCTCTCAGGCCTCCCCCCCCCCCCCCCCTCAGTCATCAGTTGTTTCACTTAGATATCCATCACTCACTCTCTGGTGTTATTTTAACTTAGTTTTTTTTTCTCCACTTTATGTGATTCACTGCTCGACCGACGATTTCGGACTGGATTGAAATTGCAAACACATGTTCAAAATAAATCATCCAGTAATCACGCGTCATTTTGGTGAGCGATATCAACAGATTAACTTACCTCAATGTTTTTATTCATGTCATGTCATAAACTCTTGAATCATTCTCCGATTAGACTCGTATAATTGATCCCGGATAGCTCAATCGGTAGCGCACGACAGCAACGTCGTAATTTGGCGGTCAGCGGTTTGAATCTCTAAAGCAGTCAAGTATAATTATATACGTTCGAATGTAGATGCATATTGATTATGGCTATTCAAGTTCAGGTCGCGGTTAACGATACTTTTCTTACCGTGTAAACCATCATGTAAAGCATAATGTAAACCATCATGTAAAGCATAATGTAAACTATGATGTATTGCATTATGTTAACCATCATACACACCTTCCTTCTCGTGTAATTGCCAAGTACAAGGTTGTAACAAACACCCAATTTGACCTGTGTTGGGCGGGGATGTAGCTCAGTCGGTAGCGCGCTGGATTTGTATCCAGTTGGCCGCTGTCAGCGTGAGTTCGTCCCCACGTTCGGCGGGAGATTTATTTCTCAATATGAGGCTTATATCGCGCGTATTCCGTGGGTACAGTTCTAAGCGCAGGGATTTTTATTTTTTATTTTATTTTTATTTTATGCAATTTATATCGCGCACATATTCAAGGCGCAGGGATTTATTTATGCCGTGTGAGATGGAATTTTTTTTACACAATACATCACGCATTCACATCGGCCAGCAGATCGCAGCCATTTCGGCGCATATCCTACTTTTCACGGCCTATTATTCCAAGTCACACGGGTATTTTGGTGGACATTTTAATCTATGCCTATACAATTTTGCCAGGAAAGACCCTTTTGTCAATCGTGGGATCTTTAACGTGCTCACTCCAATGTAGTGTACACGAAGGGACCTCGGTTTTTCGTCTCATCCGAAAGACTAGCACTTGAACCCACCACCTAGGTTAGGAAAGGGGGCAGAAAATTGCTAACGCCCTGACCCAGGGTCAAACTCGCAACCTCTCGCTTCCGAGCGCAAGTGCGTTACCACTCGGCCACCCAGTTCTCAGAGTCAACTTTGTGTGCAGACTCTCCTCGGTGTCCGAACACCCCCGTGTGTACACGCAAGCACAAGACCAAGTGCGCACGAAAAAGATCCTGTAATCCATGTCAGAGTTCGGTGGGTTATAGAAACACGAAAATACCCAGCATGCTTCCTTCGAAAAACGGCGTATGGCTGCCTAAATGGCGGGGTAAAAAACGGTCATACACGTAAAATTCCACTCGTGCAAAAAACACGAGTGTACGTGGGAGTTTCAGCCCACGAACGCAGAAGAAGAAGAAGAAACAACAAAATTACACAGCAAACTGGCGATGTGGCAGTTTTGTGAAAACGTTGGTCAGCTTGAGTTTGTTTCAGATTTCATGCACTGCTTATCAAGCACGTGCACTTTGGGGGTTTTGGTTCTAACAATCGAACTAGAAAACCAACCCTGCAGTGACCTCATTGGCTGGATTATACTCAAGGTCCCCGAAGAGTTGAATTAGTCATCACTGCTGAGGACGGGATCATAAGGACTTACAGATTTCCGCTTTGCCGAGCACCCCACCGTTGCTCAAGTCCCTGGTGGCTGTGGTCACTCAGCTGGCCGCAGGGCTCAGACCAGATGAGCCAGGATTAGTGATAGTGGACACAGCGGTCAGTGGCGATCGGTAATAGCGGGGGATGGCTTGATTACGGTGTGGTCAGCTGCCCCGTCTAGCGCCGTTTGTGGATGGGCAGATTGAGTGTCCTCCAAGGGTCAGTAATTGGGAGGGTGGTGTGCAGGAACTAAAGACACCAAAGAAACATATATCATAGTGGAACAGAAATAAAGTCTTATGTCTTATGTCTTATGTCTTATGTCTTATGTCTTATGTCTTACAGTGCTTGGCTATACGCCTGTCCTGAACTGGGCAAAGTCGACTACGCGAAGTATACTCCGCGAAGCTTGCCGCACGGAGCTTTAAACCAAAACTGAGTTTTTGCGAAGTCTTCGCGTAGTCGACTTCGGGCCCAGTTTTAATTTAAAGCTCCGTGCGGCAAGCTTCGCGTAGTCGACTTTGCCGAGTGAAGGACAGACGTATAGCCAGTCATTGTTTTTCAGTAACTGGAATATGCTGGGACGGACACGGGTCCACTCAATGTGATGACTCACATGGGGTATCCATGTTCCATCACCGTGGCAGGACCTCTGTCATTCTGCCAGAAGTGCAGGTGGATGTTTACGCCTTAACACGCACCCTCTTATGGTAGCGCGACTCTTGTTGCTGCTGACTTACCACTGGGAGGAAGTTGTCTGAATGTCCCGACAATAAGACACCAAAGAAACATAAATCATAGTGGAGGGAAAACACAGAGAGAAAAAAACAACGAACTTAACTATGTATTTTTATATGTATATTTCAACAAAAAAGATGTCTACAACAGAGAAGCGCCGGCAAGTAGATGCCCCCCAAAACTCTCTGTTTACACCAGAACTGTTATTTCCGAACAAAACGAACAAAAAAGAAAATAATCTGAAAAAGAGCGCAAAATTCGTTCTAAAATGTAGTGCAGCATCATCCTAAATCCCTCAAACGTCAGTGAGCTCATGAAGAAAAAAACTGCAGAGCTGCTAACTGTCAGAAGCGAACACGATCCACGGATGGCATATTGCTCACCGGATTTTCTGGCTTTCAGAATATTACAGGTGGCCCCTCGGGCACATCGTTACGGGGAAAATGTAACGACCGCACATCACACAAAAACACTCTTTTTCGCTGTGATTTAATGCCGAATGTCCCTCGAGATGCAGTTCATTTTCCTGCCATTTTGAGGAAGTTTCTGGCCATGTATTGCGCAACCGCAACATTTTTCTTTCTACTTTGCTGCGTGCGTGTGAGTTTGACAGAAAAAGTTGGTTGAAGGATGAAGGTTTTCTGCTTGAAAGGCGTATGTTGTTGTTTAGACTCTGACAAGATAAGGTGTTCTGGTTAAACCTTGGTTGAAAATGTAAGTTCAGTGATGTTTCTCGATGACATTTGTCCCCGTGTGTATTGCATTTTTGTTTGTGTGTGTGTGTGTGTGTGTGTGTGTGTGTGTGTGTGTGTGTGTGTGTGTGTGTGTGTGTGTGTGTGTGTGTGTGCCACTATGTCTCTGTGTTTGTGTGAGCTTCTTTTTTACATTTAGTCAAGTTTTGACTAAATGTTTTAACATAGAGGGGGAATCGAGACGAGACCCTCGTGGTGCATGTGTGTGTGTGTGTGTGTCTGTCTGTCTGTGCGTGTGTGTGTGTAGAGCGATTCAGAGTAAACTACTAGACCGATCTTTATGAAATTTTACATGAGAGTTCCTGGGTATGATATCCCCAGACGTTTTTTTTATTTTTTCGATAAATATCTTTTATGACGTCATATCCGGCTTTTTGTAAAAGTTGAGGCGTCACTGTCACACCCTCAATTTTCAATCAAATCGATTGACATTTTGGACAAGCAATCTTCGACGAAGGCCGGACTTCGGTATTGCATTTCAGCATGGAGGCTTAAAAATTAATTAATGACTTTGTATTTGGTCATTAAAAATCTGAAAATTGTAATTAAAATTATTTTTTATCAAACGATTCAAAATTACTTTTATTTTATTTTTCATCATGTTCTGATTCCAAAAACATATAAATATGTTATATTTGGATTAAAAACAAGCTCTGAAAAATAAAAATATAAAAATTATGATTAAAATTAAATTTCCGAAATCGTTTTAAAAACAATTTCATCTTATTCCTTGTCGGTTCCTGATTCCAAAAAAATATAGCTATGATATGTTTGGATTAAAAACACGCTCAGAAAGTTAAAACGAAGAGAGGTACAATAAAGCGTGCTATGAAGCACAGCGCAACCGCTACCGCGCCAAACAGGCTCGTCACTTTCACTGCCTTTTGCACTAGCGGCGGACTACGTTCAATTTCATTCTGTGAGTTCCACAGCTTGACTAAATCAGAGACATGTATGTATGTCTCTGACTAAATGTAGTAATTTCGCCGTACGCGACTTGTTTACATTTAGTCAAGTTTTGACTAAATGTTTTAACATAGAGGGGGAATCGAGACGAGGGTCGTGGTGTATGTGTGTCTGTGTGTGTTTGTCTGTCTGTGTGTGTGTGTGTGTAGAGCGATTCAGACTAAACTAATTGACCGATCTTTATGAAATTTGACATGAGAGTTCCTGGGAATGATACCCCCGGACATTGTTTTCATTTTTTCGATAGATACCTTTGATGACGTCATATCCGGCTTTTTGTAAAAGTTGAGGTGGCATTGTCACACCCTCATTTTTCAATCAAATTGATTGAAATGTTGGCAAAACAATCTTCGACGAAGGCCAGACTTTGGTATTGCATTTCAGCTTGGTGGCTTAAAAACTAATTGATGACTTTGGTCATCAAAAATCGGAAACTTATAATTAACATTATTTTTTCATTAAACGATCCACAAACAATTTCATCTTATTCTTCGTTATTTTCTGATTCAAAAAACATATACATATGTTATATTTGGATTACAAACAAGCTCTGAAAATTAAACATATGAAAATCATGATTAAAATTAATTCTCCGAAATCGATTTAGAAACAATTTCATCTTATTCTTTGTCCGTTCCTGATTCCAAAAACATATAGATATGATATGCTTGGATTAAAAACACGCTCATAAAGTTAACAAGTCGCGTAAGGCGAAAATACAACATTTAGTCAAGCTCAGTCGAACTCACAGAATGAAACTGAACGCATTGCATTTTTTCCGCAAGACCGTACACTCGTAGCATCGTCTGTCCACCGCTCGTGGCAAAGGCAGTGAAATGAACAATCCAGAAAAGCGCGGTAGCATGCGCTGAGGAGGATAGCACGCTTTTCTATATCTCTATTCTTTTTAACTCTCTGAACGTGTTTTTAATCCAAACATATCATATCTATATGTTTTTGGAATTAAAAACGGACAAGGAATAAGATGAAATTGTTTTAAATCGATTTCAGAAATTTAATTTTAATCATAATTTTTATATTTTTAATTTTCAGAGCTTGTTTTTAATTCGAATATAACATATGTATATGTTTTTGGAATCAAAAAATGATGAAGAATACGATAAACGTAATTTTGGATCGTTTGATAAAAAAGTAATTTTAATTACAATTTTCAGATTTTTAATGACCAAAGTCATAAATTAATTTTTAAGCCTCCAAGCTGAAATGCAATATCAAAGTCCGGCCTTTGTCGAAGAATAACAATTTGATTGAAAAATGAGGGTGTGACAGTGCCGCCTCAACTTTTACAAAATGCCGGATAGGACGTCATCAAAGACATTTATCGAAAAAATGAAAAAAATGTCTTGGGATATCATACCCAGGAACTCTCATGTAAAATTTTATAAAGATCGGTCCAGTAGTTTACTCTGAATCGCTCTATACACACACACACACACACACACACACACACACACACACACACACACACACACACACACACACACACGCGCGCGCGCGCGCGCACGCACACACACACACATACACCACGACCCTCGTCTCGATTCCCCCCCTCTATGTTAAAACATTTAGTCAAAACTTGACAAAATGTAAAAAGAATAGAGATACAGAAAAGCGTGCTATCCCCCTCAGCGCAACCGCTACCGCGCTTTTCTGGATTGTCAATTTCATTGCCTTTGCCACGAGCGGTGGACAGACGATGCTACGCGTGTACGGTCTTGCGGAAAAAATGCATCAGTTTCATTCTGTGAGTTCGACTGAGCTTGAGTAAATGTTGTATTTTCGCCTTACGCGACTTGTTTAGGATGTG
>NC_090250.1:44820885-44855885 GCF_037325665.1 Littorina saxatilis
ACAGTGAAACTGGACATTAAAGTTTTCTTTTCTTGTCTTATCCTATCTTCAAGGTGGAAGACGAGCGCACGAACGGGGATCCCAGCGCCGACCTGCCCCGAGAAAAATGGCCTGCCTACGACCCCAACCTAATAGCGGAGGCCATGTTCGCTGCGGCCAACATCTTCAGCTCGCTCAAGCTTATCTACATGTTCACAGTCAACCCTTACCTGGGGCCCCTGCAGATCTCCCTGGGGCGGATGCTCATGGACATCTTCAAGTTTTTTGTGATATTTCTACTGGTGTTGTTCTCGTTCGCCTGCGGGTTGAACCATTTGTACTGGTATTACTCGCAGGTGCACGCTCGGGAGTGCGCCGAAGGGACTGCGGAGCAGAAGCAAGTGTCCTGTGATCGAAAGTACCGCAGTTTTGCCAAGTGAGTGCTGGTTGTTTTGGTTTTTGTGTGGGGGAGGGGGGCGAGGGTGTGTGTGTGTGTGTGTGTGTGTGTGTGTGTGTGTGTGTGTGTGTGTGTGTGTGTGTGTGCGTGAACAGAGACTGCTATATTTTTTTGTTCATAAGTGACAGTGCTTCACGCACTGTACTAGCCAGCTTGCAAATCAGATGACACTTGTATTTATCCTTCGATGATTACACAGCTCTCACAAATTGATAACCTTACCTTACCAACCTACAACGGCCATCTCTGCTCCTTTTGAATCATACCAAAGTCATAGCTGGTTTTTTGGTTTTGTTTGTTTGTTTGTTTGCAACATTACTAGTATGCAACACCAACGACTTGTGTCATGAAAAGATAAATTAGTGATTATGCAGTCAATGAAATGTGCTCACAATCTTAGAATACCTTAATAATTATGAGTAGACGAAAAACAGAATGATGTGAGAAGTCCATTTGTCAGCTTAGGTCAAGGGAGATAAACATAGGTTTGAGGAATGTAGCCAGGTAAAATTGTAGTCTCCCTTCTACGTTCGCAAGATATTTTTTAGAAATCATCTTCTAGATTTTGTACAATCTAGCGTAATTTAGTTAAACAGTATCCTTCTGATTTTTGTATCCTGTGTTTTGTTGCATTTCATTTACGATTTTTTTGTTTTTAATTATTTTGACCGACGTATCGATCGGTTTTACTTTCAAAGGAGCGGTTCACTCGAGGTGTAATAATCTTGTTACTCGTGAACAGTCGTTCAAGCCTGCCTTTCAATTTCATAACTTTGAACAGAGACAACAACACACCATTACCCAAATTAATTAATTGATTTTTGTATTATTATTATTTGTTCGTGGGTTATTTTTTCTTCCCGCAGTGTGATCAATGTTCTGCAAAGCATGTTAGGCCATCATCAAAGTAATGGATAGAGAGCACGCGGATTTGAAGTTGTGCTGAATTTTTGGGATAGGATTTTCCATGATCAACAACCACAAACCGTAACACAGAATGTTATTTCTCCGAGAGTTCACTTGTCTGTGATGGTACAGAACCTGTACAAGGCCATGTTTGAACTATTGTATTTTAAGAGGTCAAGTTTGTTTAAGATTCTTATTGTATTTTAAGCCCGAGGACTGGAAACTATGCTTTAAAAGCATCACACTGGTACACTTATTCCTCCTCAGTTTATTCGAGGTCCTGCAGAGTGCTGAGCAATCTTCAGTCTAGATGCCCTTGGGAATTCTGCAGCTGTGCTTTGGGTGAAATGAAGTGTATCGTTAATTAAGTTCATAATATAATACGCCTAAAAACAGCATTGCTTTTTGTCATCTTCTTGAAGTTATTTGAGACTTTACAGCGTCTGTACTGGGCCATATTCTTGACCTTCAAGACCATGTTTTGGCAGCTGTGCTATTATTACAATTCAGTTCATCGTGAATTAAACTCATATCATTAATATCACATTACAACTATGGATTTTGATATCTTCTTGCAGTTTATTCGAGAGAGCCTGTTCTGGTTAAAAATAAAATGCTTGATACGCCCCGTGTCAGTCTGGGGATGTGCTGCAACGTAACGTTGCGTATTTTATCAGTAATATCACAATACAGCATTGATTTTGTTTTAATTTACTTCCAGTTTATTCGAGATTCTACAGAGTCTGTACTGGGCGATCTTCGGACTGGTGGATCTAGAGCACGCCGAGCTGCAGCCCCGCTTTGAACACGGGTTCACTGAGATAATCGGCAAGCTCATGTTCGGCACTTACTCCTGGATCGCCCTCGTCGTTCTGCTCAACATGCTCATCGCCATGATGAGCAACTCCTATCAGCTCATTTATGTGCGTTGGTAACAAAGAAATTTGCGCTTGGTTGTTTGAAGGTGTGGGTCGATCGTGTGGGGTTTTTGTTTTTTTGTTTTTTTTGTTTAGGTCGATCGTGTGTTGTTGTTGCAGCTTGTGTTAGTTTATAGTCGAGTCAAAGTCAAGTTATAACTTTCATATCTCAAACATGAGAAATGACAGCAAAATTAAAACACTAAAAGTATTTAAATGAAAATGGTGTATGAGTTTGTGGTCGATGCTCGTGTCAAATTGTCATGTGTGAGATATGCGTGTATTCTGTTCGCATTTTTAGTCCCGAGTTAGACAAAAAATTTGCAATCACTCCGCCACCCAGGGTTGAAACTCTTTTTGCAACCAGTCAAAGAGAAACCTTCAAAATGTTGTGTTCAAGTTTGACGACTGAGATACGATCAGTTCAATGTTGTTGGTATTCCGAGTAAGATGGAGTAAGACTGGACTGATAAAAATAAGTAAGAGAGTGAGTTAAATGACCTTTAGAATCGACAATACCCCGGTTAAGACGTCTATGTACATTTAGAAGCTTCATTGATTGCCATTAACTGCGTTTCCAAAGAAGCAGCTTGAATGCAATTGTATTATGTAAGCTCAGACAGCACAGATCACTGTTGTTCGCGTTATATAAACTTTCATTATTGGTTTAAACACAACTTTAGTCAGTTTGAGTATCGTTTCAATAATTATACAATATATGACATAGGGGTTCCGAACTCAAGCATGAAGCTTATATCAACGAATACAAGGGGAAACATAAAAGAAGTAAACACGCTAAATCATTATTATTATCACTGAAATGAAAACTATTGTCTGTTTACAGAGTCAAGCAGACGAGGAGTGGAAGTTCGCTCGTTCAAAGCTGTGGATCAGTTATTTTGACGACAGCGGAACTCTGCCCACCCCGTTCAACTTTATCCCCAGTCCAAAGACATGTTACTATATAATGCGCTGGTTCAAGAACAAACTGTGCTTCTGTTCCAAAAAGCAGAAACACAACCGGTGGCAGAGCATTAAGGTCAGGAAAACTGTGATGTTGTTTTTGGCTTAAACAATGTTATATTACTGTTGACATATATATTTATGACATTTACATACATTTTAAATATGAAAAAACAAGTCTTGCCTACGGCTAATAGTGGTGTCTTCAAAAACTAACTTGCAATCAAAAATAAATAACTTATTGTTCCCCCGAAATCGGCGTATGATGCCTGGATGGCGGGGTAAAAACGGTCATACACGTACAAATCCACTCGTACAAAAACATGAGTGAACGTGGGAGTTTCAGCCCATGCATGAACGAAGAAAAAGAAGACGAAATAACTGTATTGTCCAATCGCTAGGAATTTTGGGTCGCTTCCTCCCAGTGGAAAGCTAGCAGCAACAGAGTCGCGCTACCCAGGTGTGTGCGTGTTTAGGTGTAATCAGCCACCTGCACTTACGACAGAATGACCGAGGTCTTTTACGTGCCTCGGTGGTGACACGGGGATGGAACATGGATACCGTCTCTAAGTGCCCATAAAGTTGACCCGTGTCCGTCCCGGCCCGGTGATGGGTGCAGGGTGGCGGTGACGGGGGTATACTTTGCTAGAGGGGGGGGGGGGGCGGATTGTCTGTTTTACATTAAAAGCTATAATGGCCCAAAAGCAGAATAAAACCTTGAGAAACCTTGTCTGTTTCTGAGGAGAGAAGGGGGCGGGAGCAGAGATGAGAGGCAGAGAGAGAGAGAGGATTTCTGTCGGTGCCCTGCACTGATAAGAACGAGGAAGTTACCAAAACAAGTTTGTTTGTTTGTTTGTTTACTAAACGCCCAGCCGACCACGAAGGGCCATATCAGGGCGGTGCTGCTTTGACATATAACGTGCGCCACACACAAGACAGAAGTCGCAGCACAGGCTTCGTGTCTCACCCAGTCACATGATTGTGACACCGGACCAACCAGTCCTAGCACTAACCCCATAATGCCAGACGCCAAGCGGAGCAGCCACTAGATTGCCAATTTTAAAGTCTTAGGTATGACCCGGCCGGGGTTCGAACCCACGACCTCCCGATCACGGGGCGGACGCCTTACCACCAGGCCAACCGTGCCGGTACCAAAACAGTTGGAATTTGCCGTGGGATCGTATTGAATGAAGCTGAGGTTTGTTTGCGAATTCAACCAATCCGGACCCGCGGCTGGCTCCGAACCGTTGGTAAAGTTAACTTTCTCCGACACATCAGCCCTAGTATCTGAATTTGTATTTGTCATGTTACATAGAGTTGAACATACGGTAGCATAAATCATGAAGAGTTCGTAATTTTCCACGGTTTTGACAAAATTTATTTTAATTTTGTTTCAGAAAATTGTCAAGAAACTCAATGAGCGTGAGATAAAGTACCAGGTAAGTCGTAGAAATCGTTGCTTTAATTTCACATCAGGATTGAAGAAAAGTCTCCTCAACTGCAACGACACTTTTTTTACGAAGAGAAATCCAGCTCAGAAGTAAACGTGTGACATATATAGTCTGAGCCTTGCATTAACTTACTGACACCATTCTTTCATTAAACAAACAAACAAAAAAACCACTTGTGCTATTTTGTATTCACTTTGTAGCCAATTAAATTTGCTGATTTTGTTTCCTTTTTTACTGTTTAATAGTTTTGTATACAACGCTTTTTGATAAATGTGAAATGTTTGATTTCAGCTGTTGATCTGATCGTCTTATTTCATATACGTAAACGTACTGCATTAGAAGACTTAACAGGCGTAATTGCCGATGTAAATCGGCTGTCTACGAGCGCGCGCGCGCGCGCGTGTGTGTGTCTGTGTGTGTGTGTGTGTGTGTGTGTGTGTGTGTGTGTGTGTGTGTGTGTGTGTGTGTGTGCACACGTCCGTATGTATGTACGTTGGTCTTTCAACGTGCGTATGTGTATTTACATAATCCTGTTGATCTCTGTCTACCTCTGTGCATGTCCTATGACATTTCTTTGAGTGCGTATGTGTTTTTCCGAGTGTTTGGTTCATTGTTTGTGGTTCTAGGACTGTGTATGACATTTCTCTATATATGCCTTTCATGTTAAGTGGCACGGTGCAGTTTGTATCTTTGTATCAATTTCGAAATAACTACTGTGAGATCCGCTCGCTCGCTCGGTCAGTCTCAAATGTTGTAAACGTACGTGTCAGCGGTGTTTATCAACAGAAACATTTTTTAACATTCTTTTCTGCATATCTATAACTATTTTCCTGCAGACATTCATTCTGACGCGAGTGTGCGCCCTGAGACCTACGTAGTAATAATAATAATTGTCAGTAAGTACTGGTGTCACATGACTGATGTGAACCAGTTGATTGGCTAATGGCGATGCGCTTAAATCTGTTAGCGCACTCTTGGAGTGCGCTAACTTTTCCACAGGGCGTATTCTTATCCTCAGAATTAATTTATGACATGTAGCTTATATTCTCCACTTTACCAAAAAATAACCATAAATTTCTTGCGGCTCAAAGCAGAAGTGGTTTTTTTTCTGACAGATCGCAGGCGCCTGTGCCACAGTGAATTCCACTGATCTAAAAATAGAAGCGGCTGTGTCTCTTCCACAATGGTCTCTTCTCGTTTTGACTTGCAAAGATTCTTCTCGTATGCCGTGTTAGTGGCATGTAGCTTATTAACCACATTACCAAATGATGAGTTAGTATAACATTCCCAGCAGCAAACACAAAACACAAGTGTTATTCCGATAACGTACCAGCTAGACTCTGTTATAGTAGACTACACTGAAATACGACTGCAATGAATGGTTTCCGAATTATTATTTCAAGGCAACAACAATCGGAATCGAAAACGTGTAGGGTTAAGAACGTTCTTACTATGTATAAAACTTATTACCAGCCTGCCTCATGCGTGCAGACGAGCAATTTTTGTTTTTAAAATGAGACTGCAGTGCAGTGGTTCGATTGCCCTAGCCGCCTAGCAGACGACATAAACCCCGCAGCAAATTAACATGTTGTGCGAATGTGAACAAACAAACGATGGGGATATAATACGTGTAGAGTTCAGAGCATTCTTACCGTTCATATATAGTACCAGACTTCCCGATGAGTGAAGATACAACACGAGAAACATACCACATTTACTTTGAAAATGTGCTAACCGTGGCCATGGAGTCAATTCAAGGGGCAACACTCTGCACAGTCAATCTGTCGAAGCTCGATGAAGGTTTCGAATCGCAAATAACTAACAGCACGTACAGTCCTTTCTCCGAGTTTAAATGAGGTCTGTATGAAAGATCATCACTTTTTAGCTTAACGCTACTCTGGAATTTACCAACAGATTGCGTGTGACGAAAGCACGACACACTTGAGACAGCCCACACAAAAGTAGATCTGACACAAACCTGACCACACAGTTACGCCTATCCAAATGCGCTTAGCAAAATGTGCGTTTTGAATTTTTTTTCTTCTCTGGCAGTACTGACAATATCGTTATTGAAACAATCCCAGTGCACTAAGGGATTTATAGAGCAAATCTCGAAAATAACTATTGAACTCAGCGCTATGCGCTTCGTTCAATAATGCATTTTCTCGATTTGCTCTATAAATCCCTTAGTGCACTGGGATGTCTCAATAACTTAAATAATGATAACAATAATGTTAACAATAATGATAACAATAATGAGAGCTTATATATGGCGCGAACCACAGTGCTCTATGCTCTCATCGCTTTACATATTAACTATAAATAAAAACATACCATTTAAACATTAAATACATATACATTCTAATGAAAGAACGTAACAATAAACTTACAGCAACTGATTAGCCACATTTGCCACTTAGTACTATTCTGTTTGATGTGTCAAGACGTCTGTGTGATCTCTCGGTAATACCAATACGTGAAGAATAAATCCTCACTCCCATCCAAAACAAGCGGTGATGCGTGACTTGATCAAGCGCTACGTGCAGAACAAGCTCAGACGGTACATCCCCTTTTCTTAAATTACGGCGTGGTAAATAATAATGTAATAATTAATGTATTACTTTCTGACATTTTTGCTCAATCAGCTTTCCCTTCCCCGCCCCCCCCCCCCCCCCCCTCAAAAAAAAGAGAGCAAATGATGCGTGACTTGATAGAGCGCTATATCATGCAGAAGCAACGCAGACATTACATATCTTTTCCTTAGATTACGGCGAAGTACATAATTATGTATTACTTTCTGTCTCACTTTTTTTTTCTCAATCATCCCCCCCCCTCCCCAACACAGACCAAGCACTGGGCCTACGTCATGCAGAAGCAGCGCACACGTTCCATCCCCTTTCCTTAGGTTACGGCTTAAATTATGTACACTTGTTTTATTTTCTGTCTCACTGACATTATTTTGTTGTCAATCATCTCTTCCCCCCCCCCCCCCCCAAACACAGGCGGTGATGCGTGACCTGATCAAACGCTACATCATGCAGAAGCAGCGCACGCGGCAGGGCGGGGAGGGCGTCACGGAGGACGACATCAACGAGCTCAAGCAGGACGTGTCATCCTTCCGCTTCGAGTTGCTGGAGATCCTCCGCAACAACGGCATGAAGACCCCCAACCCCAACCAGCCCAAGCCGACAAGTAAGAAGCTCCGCTACTGGCGCTCGCTAGCCGGCGGCGACCTCAGTAGCTTTGATTCCACCAAGAGCTCTGACATTGAGCCTTGAGGTTGTTGCAGCGATCGTAAATGTTGGATCATGAGCGTTAAGTTTAGACGGTGAGCACTTTAAGTTCTGGGATTCAAAAAGTTTAGACAGTGAGTCCTGAAGTTCTGGAAATCGTAAAATTTTGACTGTGAGCCCTGAGGATCTAGGAGTCGTAAAGCTTAGACTGTGAGCCCTTTAAGTTCTGGGATTCAGAAAGTTAGACTGTGCGCCTCGAGGATCTAGGAATCGTAAAGTTTTTACTGTGACCCTTGAGGATCTAGGAATTTTGAAATTGAGACTGTGAACAATAAGGCTTGTTTGTTTTAAGTGTAGGTTTGGGGGAAGACGGTAAATTGTAGACTGCGAGCCCTTAGACTTGTTCGTTGAGTATTCGTTAAGTGTAGACTTTGAGACCTGAGGCTTTGTAGACTTTAGTTATATTTCTAGTAAACTGTAACGTTTGGACTGTGAGGGGTGAGGTTCTAAAAGTGTGTAAAATGTAAGCTCACTAATTGGTGAATGGTCTATCATTGTCTTTAACAAGAATTTAAAAAAAAACAGTTCATGAAACGTTTAATTATAGACAAAACGAAACATTTACTAGTAAATCGACCCGGTGTAACACGAAATTTTTACTCCACGAAAAATGTACTTTGGAGTAAATATTTCGTACAAAATTCTTACTCCGAGTACACTTTTCGTACGAGAAAAGAACTCCCCAAGGCACGAAAAAATTACTCCCTCCACGAAATTTTTACTCCCCATTTTTTTTACTTCCAGTAAAAATCTCGTACGCAAAAATGGGATGCGGGCGAAGGGATAATGCCAATAAGTGATCTCGCGCACACGAATGTCGCGCTACCCTCCTTCCACCCCTTCCACCACCAAGACTAACAGGGGACAAGGGAGTAAAAATTTCGTGCACCTGGCATGGGATGTTAAATTGCTTGTGTTTGGGTGAAGTAATTTATTCGTTATTGATTCGTCATGGGAGTAACATTTTTGTACGAAATGTTTACTCGGAACTCACCTGTCTTGGGGAGTAATTTTCTCGTGAAATGGGGGAGTGCTTTTTTCGTAAAGGGAGTAACTTTTTCGTACGAAATGTTTACTCCGGAGTAAAAATCTCGTGTGAGTAATTTTCTCGTGTTACACCGGCGGTCTTAAAAGTTGAACAAGAAATTTAAAAAAAATAGATGATTTAAAAAAAATAGATGATTTAAAATTATAGATGATTTAAAAAAAAAATAGATGATTTAAAAAAAATAGATGATTTTAAAAAAATGCTTAGTTGTTGTTACATTTATCTCAAAAAGGGCCAGAGTCAAACAATGCTTTTTACTTTTGCTTTCCTACGAGATTCTAACAGCTTTTAGAACAATTGCAAAGTCAATATTCAAAATGTCGAATCTGAAGATTGTGCTAGGTATTTGAGCCAGGCTTGGTTCGCCAAACCTATTCTTTAGAGCAATTAGTTTATAACCAAATACCTTAATTTTGTGCGGTTTTTAGTTTTCAAGACAATTTTCAATCTGTGAGAGAAAAAAAAGAAGGATAGTAAAGATCCCTTAAATCTGAACCTTAACTTCTGTCACACAGTAGATACGCTATTGGAACCCACACTCAAGTATTTGAAAACCAGGTCTTTTTAGTGGTGTGAATCATATTGACTGTGATACGGGATCCGTGGTTTTGATTTATACATGCATAGATTTAATCAATCGAAGGTTGACTTTAATAAAACGTTAGAGTTTTATTTGGAAGATTTTATGTCCCGACAAACTCTGCAAGATTGTGTTTACTTCTTACGGAAGAGAGACGATAATATTGTACCAGACTCTCAGACTTGGCACAGTTAAAGGCACAGTTTTGTCGGATCGGGAAAATTGTGATTCAGAGAGGAACGAAATCAGACGGCAGAGTGTGTATTCTACAATCATGGGGCATAGGATTTCAAGCCTGGACCCTTTTTCCGTTGTAAATCTACCCTATATTGAACGAAAAAGACCCAGTCGACATCCCAAAGAAACACGAGTTTTACAGCCATTGAACGCTATTGCCCTTTCTGCGCGTCACTTTGTGCAGTGTGACAATGACGTCATTATGTGCAGTGTAACAATGACGTCATTTTGTGCGACGTCCCACTTTGGTCGCAGTGTCCAGTTTTGCGTCATCGTGACTTTGTCGAGTGATTCCTTCCGTGTGTCCACTGTGCGACGGACCAGTGTTGTGTTAAAAGTCGTCCTAGTGATCCTTGTGTTGCCAGCGGTCCTTTTCCGTGATTTCGTGCAGTGGTGTATTTATGACAATGTTTACTTGTGTTACATTGATGTTTTGAGTGTGTGTGTTGTTGAACTTCTTTTATTTTCGGACGACTTGTTCCTGGAATGTTTTACGTTAGTTCCCATATCATTGTGTTTTTCGATGTTGCTTTCGTATCACATTTTGACATGATTTCAACTGCAATTATTTTGAAGTTTGTTCGTGCAAGCTTCTGGTCGTGTGGTCAATTTTGAGCAACGTGTATAGTATGTTTGTCAAATGATGTATCGGTTCATTTGTTGAAAGTGTCTTTTTTGTGACCCGTTATTGGCCAAACGCCGCATATGTGTGAGTCCAGGTTCACCGCGCATTGGAACTACCTAGTTTTGTTCCTACATGAAACATGTTGTTGTTGTTGTTGTTGTTGTTGTTGTTGTTGTTGTTGTTGTTGTTCGTGTTTCTTTTGTCGCATCCCGTGTGATATCTATTTTCTGGAGATTGAAGGTATGAGGCCCACTATTTAATGTCACTTTGTGTATGTCACTTTGTGTATGTCACTCTGTGTATGGGACAATTTTGTGTCTGTTTTTCTTGTTTTGTTGTTGTAGTATTTATTTTTCCCCATGAGCTGCGGTACTCTCTGAAGCTGCCCACTTTAAAGTCCTAGGCCTAGTAGGCCACTAACGTCACTTTAAGATCCGACCGTGGATTAGTTTATCACCATTGGTGTTTGTCTTGCGCAGTATTCTGTTTTGTCCAAGTTGTATGTTCTTCACCCTGTATGCGGCGGTCCGTTTCGATGTAATTCGTTTCAGTTCGTGTTCAGCATTCAGCGGTGTTGAGTTTTGGCATCTATAGGCCAGTCAATCGGAGATTAAAAAGAATCCAAATTTCAAACCTCCAAATATATATTTATGTTTGGCAGGAATTTGGTAGAGAATGCATACGAGTGTTCTTCGCGTTGTATCAGTGAAAGCTAATTTGAAAATGGTCTCATTAGACTGAAAATAAGGCCTCATTGAACACCTTTCTTTCTTTCTTTATTTATTTGGTGTTTAACGTCGTTTTCAACCACGAAGGTTATATCGCGACGGGATCGAACACCTCAGAAGACCTCAGAAGTTAAAAATAACTTCATTCATGCGTAAACCATCTTGTAAATCATTCACATTCCCGCATGGGGCAAGAGCATCCTTTTAGTTGGAAACATAACAAACGTCTGCCAAATGCCTAAGCTTACTTTCTATGCAGACAGGAGTTTTAGTTGCATTTAGGTCGGAAGTGACGCCTGCGTGAACATGGGAGATTCATTCAACAACAACAAATCACCGCTTTGCATAGAAAGCATTCACGCTGTAGATCTTTTGTATATATAGGGTGTCTCCAAAAAAAGTACCCCAGAAGACATTGAAACATCAGTACCGAGAAATGGAAAAACTAAGAGAAGGGACAATGAAATCCGAATGACAACACAGTGGTTCCAACAGGATGGAGCCCCACCACATTCTCAGAGAAATCCAGAACATCCCACAGGAAATATTCCCCAATGTAATGAACAATATGGCAATGAGGATGCAGTCTGTCATTGGAAAGCGGGGTGACTACATTGATCACGTGGTGTGAAGAAACAGACGATCTCAACTGAAAGCTGTGAACTGGGGACAAAACGTCTATGAACTGACTACAATATCACGCAAAAATGATTTCAATAAAGTTACTGACTTGTCTGTAGTATTGAAAGAAAATCGGGTACTTTTTTTCAGACACCCAGTATATGTGTCCACTTGAAAGGGTGTTATGTAAAAGCTTGGATAGATCTGCGGTGCTTTGCAATATGGTTAAGACTAAAAAGAAGATGCCTTCAAACCGCGCGCAGCAAGAAAGTCCCAGTGTAAATAACATCAAACGCGTCTTTGTCGTTGTCTTCTTCATGCATCGTGGCTTCCACTTGTCAAAACTGGTCACACCTCAGTCCCTCTGTACATAGTGTGTTCGTGTGGTGATTCTAGTCAAATATTTATATGTGCCAACTTAATTGTGTCAGGTGGAATTCACTTACTTTTCAGTTTTATCGTGAGATTTAGAGTTCGCTTTATGGGACTTTTGCAATGAATGAGTCTGGAAACATATGCATTGGAAAGAAGAAGAAAAAAACACTTTTGAGAAAGAGTGCCAATTTTATGTTAGTTCGCAGTAGTCGAAATGTTCTTTTCCAAGAATTCCAAGTTCGCTGTGTTTAGACTGGTGAAATAAGTGAATCTGGAATAACAACTTTCGGAATGATTGCAAAGAATGTTAGTTTTGATCGAAATAGTCAAAATTGTCACTATAGCCGAGTTCACAATAAGTGACTTACACTGTTCGACGAACCTAACGCTCTGTGTTCCATATAATAAACAATCGTTTGCAGTGTTGTGTTCATTTGGATCTCGAGAGAAAATCTGATGAAAATGCTCATATCTCTTCCCGTTTCAAGATGTCGAATATGCGTTCATTGACAATCTCGTTTGAGTGTTGTCTTCACCTGTTTTCCGCGCACTGCCAGTTTTTGTTGTGTACTCCGACCATATGCACGTGCGATATTTTCTACGTCAAGCGCGCTTTTATCGAGTGCTAGACCGAGGTCTGCGAGGGATCATCGTCTTTTGGTGTTTATATATATATATGTCTATGTATGTGGGTGGTTTTTATTTTATTGTATAGTTTTGCCGGAAATTTAACGTGCCAGTGAGTGCAGTATATACAAATGATTTTAGAACGCACAACTTCTAGATAATCGCTTATTTATCTAGTTTTAGATATTTTTGTTCAAGGCTTAATTTTTATTTAAGGAAAGATATAAAAGCTTCTTTTTTTCTGTCATCAGAATTGTTATGTTATTTTCTCCTCATTTATTCATAGACTGTATAGGCTGATATGGGTAATTCATCCTGATTGTTTCGGTAACAGTCCCATCTTAAGCATTTATTCTCACAACAACATTTTTATAACACAGGTAAGTGTACACTTCATGTCAATATTGCCAGAGTATATGATTGAAAAAGCCTGGCGAAGTATCTTCCCACCCTTTGGCCTTTCCATGTTTTACGTTGACAATCTAATACATACAAAATGCAAAAATGCACACGTGTAAATACTTTGCACTTTTTTTACCTTGAAAAACGTTTTAACAAAATGTCAGAATTCACCATACATATATTGTAGTGTATAGAAGCCTTACCCATTTGATGAAAATCGGGTCAGTGATGATGTGTCCGAACGCCCAATAGATATATTTTTCACTAGATGATTACCCGCTTCGCCGGGAAGAAGTAGAGCCGAATACCCGGCCGTCGCCGGGGACCCGGCAAAGCCGGGTGTACGCCGGCATCGCCGGCGCACGAAGGAAGGGAGATCTAAAAATAGTAACGTGCAGTGACCTTCTAAATATAAACGTACAAACGGGAATATCGATTGACGCCAGCGCACGAAGGAAGGAAGATCTAAAAATAGTAACGTGCAGTGAAAAACGAAAATCGGTTCAGCGCTGCGCGCTGAGAGCACGTGTTGAAATATCTCATCGATCAGGTTGTGTCCGGGGTCTCTGTCAATAAGCCCACCAAATTTGAAGCAGATCCATCGAGAACTTTGGCCGTGCATGGCGATCAATCACACACACACACACACACACACACACACAGACACAAGTCGTATATATATATAGATTAGTGTGAATGTGCACAGCAAGTTGTGCAGTTCATTTTGATGTGTTCCCTGGAACACATAATGTCCCAGCGTGATAGTGTTCATACACATTCCTGAAGTGCTCATCCATCGAAACATAAATGCATATGACCATTACTGCGAAGTTGCACACTTGCCTCATTGTCATGTTGCATATGTTCGCCTTTGCGTTCCATTTTTTTCTCTTTCAAATTAGAACAAAGAAGTCCTTTCTTGCTTCCGTTTGTATTCTGCCCTACGTCTATCTTTTTCAAATTACCGCATCATTTCTCTTCAATCTATAAATTTGCAAATAATGCGACTTATTTGGTCAACTTCTGCATAATTATTTTGAATTGTTTTTGCTTATATTTTTACTGTTAAATGTTAACGCAGTTACACAACTGATGTGTTTACCCTTTTTACAAAATGAATTCATCTCAGTGATTGTGCAAGAAATTTAACAGTACTACTGCTTTAAGTGACATTTCCAACAAAATGTGTTTTATTTTACCGCACATTTCTTATTGACACGCTATATTCCCATTAGTGTTAAGCCTAATGCTTCACTGAAACATTAAAGTTTGACGTATTTCCTAAAATAATGTTCTCCCTGTAATGGATAAAAGCTTACTTAAGTAGATGTGGCACGCGAAAGGCTGATGTGAATATTGAGGAATTATTTCTTTAAGATTAAGATTCAAGTCTTATTCAGGAAGCAATCTTCGGCATGGTCCTTAAGTTAAGCATGAAGATGGATATGGTAAGGATTCCATTTGCCGGTCCTTTTTACATTTAGTCAAGTTTTGACTAAATGTTTTAACGTAGGGGGGGAATCGAGACGAGGGTCGTGGTGTATGTGTGCATGTGTGTGTGTGTGTGTGTGTGTGTGTGTGTCTGTGTGTGTGTGTGTGTGTGTGTGTGTGTGTGTGTGTGTGTGTGTGTAGAGCGATTCAGAGAAAACTACTGGACCGATCTTCATGAAACTTGACATGAGAGATCCTGAGTATGGTATCTCCAGACCGTTTTTTTCATTTTTTTTTTTTATAAATGTCTTTGATGACGTCATATCCGCTTTTCGTGAAAGTTGAGGCGGCACTGTCACGCTCTCATTTTTTAACCAAATTGGTTGAAATTTTGGTCAAGTAATCTTCGACGAAGCCCGGACTTTGGTATTGCATTTCAGCTTGGAGGCTTAACATTTAATTAATGAGTTTGCTCATTAAAGTTGTCATTAAAATCGATTTTTCGCAAACAGATTTAAAATAGATTGCATCGTATTCTTCATCACATTCTGAATCTTAAAATATATACATATGTCATGTTTACTCTTAAAATGGTATCACAATTAACGAAAATAGATTAATTAGTCTTACGATTAAAATTTAAGAAATCGATCCAAAAATGATTTCATCTTATTTTTTATCATTTCCTGATTCCAAAAACATATAGATATGATAGGTTGTATTCAAAACAAGGTCAGAAAGTTAACAAGAATACAGAAAAGCGCGCTTTCCTGCTTAGCACAATACGCTACCGCGCTAATCTGGCGTGTCAATATCACTACGTTTTGCACGTGGGAGGTGAGCGATTTCCTTCACGCGGGGATTGACGAAGCTGTACTGTCTTGGTGAAAAAAATACAGTGCGTTCAGTTTCATTCTGTGAGTTCGACAGCTTGACTAAATGTAGTAATTTCGCCTTACGCGACTTGTTTTCTGTTCTTTTCTTTTCTTTTATATTATTTTTTTTGTTCACTGTCAGAAAGCGGCTAGGGTATTGATTTTGCGAATTGCTTCCTCGCACGGCGCTCTCCCTCTCCCATACACACTGAAAAGTATTATCTGTCTTTTGCGGGCAAAAGTGTATTTCTGTGCATGATTTCGTCTTCGTCGACATGCTATGCTTGTTTAAATCTTTATCTCACGCCCCAAAGTTACGCTTCCGTTCCAAATTCCGTCTGTGTCCAAGTTTACCAATAATCATCTCTTCACATGCTCAGCCCTTTCACCATAATAGATTAGTCCCTCGTTTGGGCGATGGCCAGATGTTAAAAAAAATATTAAAAACCCCTAGATCACTGCTTATCCTATTACCCTCATTAATTAAATACAAATGGTCTTATTTTGTTTTGTCTTGTCTTGTCTTGTCTTGTCTTGTCTTGTCTTGTACCACACCGAACCTAACCCCCTCCACCAGCCTACGCTTTCGCAATGTTAATTCTGCTGGTTGTAAGATATAGAAAGTGCGCGCGCTTCCCGTCTCGTGCTGTATTTGACCAAGACCTGACTGCGATTCTTTGGTCACCAAGAATCGTCTCTTCACATGTTCAGCCCTTTGACAGCTACTGCTATGCCCTCGTCACACCTCAGTGTTAATTATCATCATTGTTTCAAATGTGTATAAATATTGACGATCATCTCACAATTCTTCTTGTTGCGTTGGTCCGTATCGGCTTAAAGTTACCTTCCTCCCCGAATCGACCAACTTGGCAACCACCATAAATCTGTCTTGTATTTTACCTGAGAAAAGAGCATCTAAAAACGCACCACCATTTCCATTTCTGTTTACGTTACTTTATTATCCCATTACACAGGGAAATTCGGGTCGCTTCCTCCCAGTGGAAAGCTAGCAGCAACAAAGTCGCGCTACCCAGAGGTGTGTGCGTGGTTATAGGTGAAATCAGCCACTTATGGCAGAATAACCGAGATCTTTTACATGCCACTGTGGTGACACGGGGATGGGACATGAATACCGTCTCTGGGTCTGCACATGAAGTTGAGCGGTGTCCGTCCCGGACTGGATTCAGGGGTCAGATTTGATAACAGAGCGAGAAAAACAAGAAAATGTTGGTTTTTTTAAAACAGGCAATTCTGCCACGTTTTGCCCGCGTGACTTATCATGAGGATTACTGGCACCTTGGTACTTATCGTACACATATCCCAACCAATTAGCTACCTGATTTATGCAATATGACAAAAGTGCGCAGCCAACACGACTTACCACCACGGTTTTTTCCCCCAAGCAAGTGCCGCAAATGAGGCTGTATGAACGGAAACATCCTGCGTACCAACGGAAACATGCCAACTGAGCTACTAGGGGGCTTTCTGTGCGGAGTGAGATATATAATTTTGCTGAATGAATTAATTTCAAAACCGACACCTCTGCCAACTTGCAAGTTAATTCTCAGTTTGGACGCTACGTAGCGAGACTGTTCATCTTTTTGTAGGTGGCGAAGTGGAACGACTTTTTAAAAAAAATTTCATCTCGTGTTAGGGGTTAACCGGTAATTACCGGTATTTTACCGGTTGAAATGAGAATATACCGGAAAATAATTGGCTGCTGGTATAACCTACCGGTTGATTTTTAGAACTACCGTTTTTTTCGCTGGTAAAACAACAAAACCAGTACTCTGAGTTGGACTCTTACTGGTTCCAATGACCAGCCTACCTTTTTTTTCTGGATAGTTTTCATCATATAAGTTTGTGCACCAGTTTGAAAAAAATATTAGTGCCATCACTGGTAAAAGTCTAGACAGATATGAGGTGGTGTGCATGGTCGTTTACGCAACAAGGAAGCTAGGTATCTTAAAACCAACAAGCAGAGGAGTTTTGGGATACTTGATCGTCCTATTTTTGTGCGTTTTATTTTTTTTTATATTTTTTTTTTAGTTATTTAAAAACAAATTGTATATATGAATTTCAATGACATACTTTTATTGTTGTCTTTTGCCTTGATTTCATCGACATTTCGGTTTCATCTGTTGTTCTTCCAAAGCTTTTTATGGGGTTTTAGAGTTCTATCGTGCCGTCCGATGTTTGCTGTGGACACAAACATGGTTGAACAGTTGCTTGTATATTTTTTAAATGTGTAATCGTAATCACTACTAACTGTCCAACTCGAAGCCGCATCACTGATTTTTTCCCCTCTCCGTCTAATAATTTGCACACAGTGGGGGTTTTGGCCTTCCTGAATTATAATTATTTATTCGTTATTTGTTCTGTTGATGATTTTTGATCTTTGTTTTTATTTTCCGTCTTCGATTTGAAATTGATTTTACCTGCATGTATTCATGTCATTCGTTCTGCTTTGATTTTGTCGTTACCGTTTGATTGTTAATCCTGTAACGTTGATCAACCTTGCGGTAAATGATGTGGACTTTTCAAAATTGGAGAGTTAAAAACAGCATAGTTTAACACGTTTGGTTTCACTACAATAGCTCAGAGATATATGGTCCTTGTTACTTGTGATTTATGCAATGTCTGTATATTGTCAAATGTTCGCATTTAACACACGTTCTTATTCAGTTTTCTTGGCCACAGACGTGTCTCAGAGTCATTTGTTATATTCAAGAAATTTCTCAAAGCCTCGATCTGGAGTTGTTGGGATGGTTTTTTTCTCCAAATTATTCACATACGCACATGTTCTAGTTTCCCAATTTGAAAATAGCATGTTGAAATTGGAGTTTAAGTTTATTTTGATATGCCAGGTCACACCGAACTCAGAAGGTGATCAAATCATGAACGGTTGTCTTCTCATTTTTTTTATGCTTGCTACATTTTTTTTATTACCATTTTTATTATTTATGTGCTGTTTTGTGGTAACATTTTTTTGCGTTAGCGTTGACTCTACATTCGACCACGTAAAACAAAGAAACCGGGTAATAATCGTAGAGGGTGTTTTGTATCGGATGTGACAGGACGAATTATAACTGAATTGAACTGAACTCGGAAGAAGTAAAACCTACATGATAGGGTAAACCTAAAAATCATATCTTGCCACTCAGCATACGCAAATTGATCGAAACGTCGCTCGCACCAATACAAAAAAGCTACAACGAAGACAATAGAATGACAAGAAAAATCCAGATACTAATGACACACGGGTTTGTGTGTGTGTGTGTGTGTGTGTGTGTGTGTGTCTGTGTGTGTGTCTGTGTGTGTGTTTTGTTTGTTCTTGTTTTGTTGTTGTTGTTTTGAGGTTGTTGTTGTTGTTGTTGTTTTGTGGGGAGGGGCGGAGAGGACTATTCAAACAATCCCTTTTCTGCTTTACCTAGTTGAGTGTAGTACAAAATATCAGTGTCTCAATAATAAGTAAAAGCTTACTTTGCAGATAATTTGCTTATTCGGTGTCGACGTTTTTTCCGTGCGTGTGTGTATTGTATGTGTGTGTGTGGGAGGGGGGAGTGTATGCGCATGAGCGTGTGTTTGTATGGGACTTTTAGGCCCTTGCTTTTTTAAATTTACCCTGCAAATTAATCTTGATTTTTGCTTAGTACAGTTAATTAACGGCATGGCAAATTAGTTTTTCAAACAAGCAGTTTTCCTTTCGTTGTAGTTTTAGCCAGGCTTTAAAATAGCGGTTTGCATTAGGATTTGCCTGTGATATATAGGTTTTTGCTCGCAAGAGTGTTTGAGTGGTCTGTTTGGTTGGTTTCGTTTGTGTTTATCACATACATTTTGGTGAAAAAATCTTCATCGTTACTTGTCTTCTGCGATACACTTTAAGGGACGGTACGCAGTGGAATAAGGTTTACTTGTCCATTTCTTTAATAAGTACTTACGATGTGTTTTTGTTTGTTTGTTTTATCTATTTGTTATCTTGCTTTCTTGTTTGTTTGTTTTTTGTTTTTTTTGTTTTTTTCTCCTCAAAATGTTAGAATAGTCTATTCCGAATAGTCCAAAATAATGTAATAATTCAGGGACAAACGTTGTCCCTTTCGCCTTAGACCTTGCAAACTGTTAATCTTGTTTGTTTGTTTGTTTATTTGGTGGTCTGTCTGTAAGTCGGGGATGCTTAATTTCTTGTTATACCTACACAAGCAAACCAAAACAGTAATAAATTGACACACAATAAAGTGTACAACTGAAAGGATTGATAGGAATCATTATGTACAGTTCCTTGGTTTCTTGTCGTATAGTCATGAACATTGGCATTCCGTACATTTGTGGAATTTTTCTTGTTGTTTTGATGTCATCTTGTTTATAGGTTTGTACCCATTGGCCCCCAACACACCTCATGTTTCTGTGATTGAATTCTGTGTGTATATATGATTTTCATTCATCATAGTTTAACACAAAATCTCACGAACACTGTTTTTATACTGTTCCGTTGAAGTCAAAAATTGTCCAATAAAAGAAAACTGATCAAATCATGTTTATCATCGTGTTTAGTGTTGGTTGTGTTCTTTCTTGTTGATTATTATGTGTATTCACTGTGTTTTAGTGTGTTTTATAAGCAGTGTTTAAAGTACATTTATTTGCAAGTTTGCATCATACAAGTTGTTTCCCTTTCCACGGATGTGCCCACAAAACACATGTTTTCCCTCACACTCAGAGCAGTCCCTCGTTACTATGGCATGCTGGTAGACCCATTGTATAGTCAACAGAAATTGGAATTGATAATATTTTGTGTTAAAGATAAAAGAAATAATAACGTGAAGCTATTCCGTTCAAATCCAGATTAGCTGGTTAACATTGTGACGTCAGTTCTCACAATGACAATAGTACCATTCAGAGATTCATTCAATTATTTGAGATTTCTTAAAAAAACAAAAACGTTTTGGGTGAAGAAAAAAAAGCTATAACTACTTAAACTCACAGCCTCAGTTTCAGACTAACAAACGAAAACAACAGCAAAAAAACTCAGAACCTAATTACTTTTCACGCATACATTTTACACATCACATCAGACTCGAAACGATGCAACACAAACCGTACTTTCAACTTGTATTCAATTCCGAACAAAGAAGCACATTTTCAATAAGCGGGAACTGATACGCATTGCCTGGTACATACATGCACCTCGATTGCAAAGAACTGAAACCTCTCACTTGTATCTGACTCCCCCCATCACACGAAAACTTAATTGAAAGAACATTTTCATGTATGTATAACAACTAATTTACACATGCCTGTAGAGATAAGCTTTCGTTTCTGGTTTAAAGTCATCCTTAAATGCTGCAAATAAAATTGTCCCCACAGTTATCTTCTGATGCAGTATACACTTCATCCAGCAATGTTTTGCACACAACTGTCTTCTGTTTTTCGTCCTTTGTGTCAAGAGTTTTCGTTTTCTGTTGGAATGCCATTTTGTGCGCTGTTAGCTGCCGGATGGCTGTGAATGTTATGCTTGTCGGTGCCTGTTCCTGTGCACTCGTTGCCCGTACATGTCGTGTTTGTCTCTGCACCGTTCACCACGCTTATTTCTTTCCCAGCACATTTTGCAGCCCCGGTAGACAGACATTTACAGATGTCACCCTCTCTCCTGATGACGTCACTGATGCACGAGAGCGCTGATTGGATGTTGAGCTGACCTCTGCCCCAGTACGCTTCCCTTGCTTCTTCTTCTTCTTCCTGCCGTTACCGTGACAGCAGTACATAGTGACGCTGGTCGTCTGCTGACGTCATCCATGACGTGATGCTAGTCAGGGCCTTGATCACGTGACTTGACCGAACTGTCCCAGGATGCCGTGCAACATTGTCCGTGCATCTTCATTCCTCACTCCTCGCAGGTCAGCCAGCAGGGTAGACAACTCGTTTGGAGAAGCATGACTGCATTAACACCCCTTACTTGTTTTATCTGGGTCAAACTGGCATTTTACCTCCACTTGAAATTCGCTCAATGGAAGCTTTTCATTTTTTCTCTTTTTTGTTCTTTATTCTTCTCTCTTTTAACACAATTGTAGGAGGTGAAACTCATCTAATTGAGCCACAAAATGTCAACAATTCACACTGGCAAGGGTCATCAGAACTTGTTTTCATGTGATGACAACACTTTGCTGAATTATTGGTTTTCTGAAAAAAATCTCTTTTACGACTTCAAAAGTAAAATGCAAGTTTGGCTTTATGTAGGTTGACGCTTGTGTTTTAAACTTTCCCTCGGCTTCCCTGCCGCTTAACCTTCCAACCTTGTTGCTAATGATTTGACTCCTTTACCCTGTGTGTAGATATTTATAGTCGCTTCCATTTACTAACTTATAACCCTTCTCAGTATTTGATGTGCAATAATGTTGTACACGTGAGCACACATTTTGTTTTCATGCTCGGAAAGTACAAAAACAAATCGTTAAGATCATACCAGCTAAGTTTTGATAGCGGGGAATTATGTCTTAGTTATAAGCAGTACGTGATGTAATACATAAATCCAAAAATTCCAAACGTGAATCATAAGATATCTTAGTTGCAGTATTTATACAAATTCGCATTTCAGAGTTTCAACAACAACAAAACTTTATGTGATGCTTTGTGTTTTGGGAAATAGTGAACGGTTAAGTTGATGAGCTTGACGGTTTTCGTTGACAATGCCTTTTATACATTCTTTATTAGATGTTGATCGCAATTTGGATTTGAAAAAAACACACAACGATAGAAGTATATTTGAAGAAGAGGGCTGAGATAGGGAATCGGATTTATTAGTGTGCCTAGTTGGGAAGGAATATATTTATCAATCAAATTTTTGAGATCAAAGCCCATGCCCGTAGAAAGTATAGCAACTCTACACACTGTTTAATGTGCGTATGTGTTTATTTACATGTGTTGCAAACCCTTGTGTTTGTATGGTGTTGTGCTTTCAATGTGGTTTAAATTGCACTTTTAGTTGTTCATTGTTGCTTTTCACTATTAATCACTTCACCAGCTTTTTCCTTTCATTTTATACATACTTTATTACGGATCACAAAAGATAACCTAGTTCGTCCATCCCGTTTATCCCCCCCCCCCCTCCCTCCCCTCAGTCTTCCTTCCCTCTTCCCCGCCATCTATCTTTTTATACCTCTAAACCTGTTTGTCTAGCAATTATATCGAATACGTTTTGATATTTCTTTTTCAGCCTATGTGATTTTAGAGGTTATCTGCTGACACATGTACCACTATTATTTTCACGTGAAGCGAGGCTCTTATTATGTGTCCTGCAACTGGTTTGAAATAATATTGTGAAAACGTTTGACTAGAAGTGAGGTATTTTTGCATTGGTGGATGTATGGTGTGTGTATGGTGTGTGTATGTGTGTGTGTGTGTGTGTGCGTGCGTGCGTGCGTGCGTGCGTGTGTGTGTGTGTGTGTGTGCGTATGTGTGTGTGTGTGTGTGTGCGTACGCGCGCGTACATGCGTGCGTGCGTGTGTGTGACAGTTTTCAAAACTGGTTGTGAGGATTTCAAGCTTGGGAAGGTTTTTGCATAATTAAGATGCTTTGACAGTGTTGTTTTGAAAATGATTTTGAAGGTTGAACTACCTAATTTACCCAACGATTTTAGATGTGCTTGACTTTTGTTTTAATGTTGATGCAAAAAAACAAACACACATAATTTATTGTTAATCAACGTAACAGCCTTGAAAAGGTATGATTCTTAACCAATCCTGCACAGCACCAAGTAATACTGAGCACCACAAGCATTATCCGAACGCACCTTACATACTGAAGTTCTCACACAGAAGCACATATTATTCATATATACTTACCCAAGTGCTGTGTACCTTGTGGAAATACTCCTTTGGTGTGAGTGATTGTGTTCAGCTTAAAGGATTTTTATACTATGGGATCCTTCATTTCATTGTGTAACAGTGGTAGCCAACCTTTTGGTAAATAATATTCCAATTGTATCGTGTTCACTACATGTTACGTACCAGTATATTGTACACACAATACTGCTGTCAACATCTGTCATGTCATTTGTTTTTATTAGATTGTTTTGGCAACTGTACCACGACTTCGAAGAAATAGGTTGTAGTTTGTATTTGTATAAATATTTGCCACCACATATAGGACAGTAGAAGCGGTTGTATTCTGTAGATATGTCCGTTGCAGTTCTGTAGTTTGCAGCTCTCTTAAGTAGTCTTATTTATAGACATGATATAGGAACATGTAGAATTCACGATATACTCATACTTGAAAGAACAGTAGAATTCACCACGTAAACGCAATAGAAGATAGCTTTGTAGAAGCACGGAAGACACTTTGTTGAGCTAATAATTATTGAATTGTTCACTTGACGCAGTTGGCACAATTATGTTCTCAACGGCCTTTTCGTACTCTTTTTACACCGTCTTATTTTTATCACACACACGAGGATCTGATTTGTTTCTGTCTAAACGGTTAAGAAAGGCACATGTGATTTGCCTGAGACTTAAATTTAGTAAAAGAAGCGTACAAGCTGAAAATGATTTTCCATACTTTAATTTTTTTTTTAAAGATAAACATAATGACAAGAACAGTATAGTAGACCAATGCAAACATGTTGTATGAATAACAGTTTTCACCCTGTTACTTCAAAAGTAAGATGGATGTTTTCAAAGAAGTGGAAACAGACAGACATAAGTTTATCCAATTCTGAAAGCATTGTAATTGGTTCATATGTGATGGCGTAAAACGACATCCTGAATTGTGTAATTTGTCAATATATCGTGTTCTATATTATATCATTATATATACGTTGTCTTGTTGTGCTAATTATACAGGCCAAACAGTATTTTATTCCACCGAGCGACAGTAAATTAATTTGATGTCGATTATTACCAAAAGACAACATTGGACTGTACGGCTTATGCTTGCTATTCTGCTGAGAAATACACATCAGTAATGTGGAACAGTTGACGTCATTTGTGACCCTCCACCACGAAATGAGTCGCATGTCACCTCGCGCGGTTCTGCGCTAGGCTTAATATAAGTCCGGGGAGTGTCTGGTAACAGTGTGAGGGTCACCTTAGTCACAGGCTTATAACTCAAACAGTTTTCGCTCTTTTCTAAAACGGTTTTCACCACTGCATAGAGCATAAAAAACCTCTTTAGGAAAATGTACAAATATGAAAATCATGCAAAGGTGACATGCGACTCATCCCGTGGTGGAGGGTCACATTTATGGTTGGATTTTGGTCATTGCGATTATTATAATCAAGTATATGGTGTTAACAGGAATAGCGTGGTTTATTCTATGGACAAAGAACATTCTTTTTGTTTTGGTATTACATATTTATAATATGCTTTGCTATCTTGTTCAAGAACACATGCACTGGCTATACGCACTGATGTACTCTTTGTATTAGTTACTTTTAGTATTTTCGACCTTCATATTGACCCTTTTGTAGAATCATTTTCATCGTAAGTAAACTAATAAGGCTACAAACATGATCACGTATAAAGGGTACCGTGCTATGTTGACAACAAAGGAGTATTATATGTACTAGTTTTCGTCTTTTCTTTCTTGGTCGCACATTTCTATGTGCAAGAACTCCAGTTTGCCTTATATTTGAATAATAGATATGTCTATGTTTCACTGCAGTGGCAGTTAATTTGTACCATATTGAATTTGACTGAAAATGGCATTCAAGCTCTCTATGTTTTAAGTTGATTCTATATCTCTTTGAGCTGTGTTTTAGAAATCGTGATTTCCACCTGCTCTCTTTTTTTTCCCGAGACCAGTGTTGCAGCAGAAACAGTTTCCATTAATTTGCTCTTTGTTTGAATAGCGGGACATTTCCATGAATACATTTTGTTGAACTACGTTAATCCCATCTGTGTGTTAGAGACAATGCTTCTTATCTCATCTTTGTTAAGCAGCGATTCCTTTCGTCAGCTCTCTCTCTCTCTCTCTCTCTCTCTCTCTCTCTCTCTCTCTCTCTCTCTCTCTCTCTCAGTCTCTCTCTCTCTCTCTCCATCTCTCTCTCTCTTTCCCTCTCTCTCTCTCTCTCTCTCTCTCTCTCTCTCTCTCTCTCTCTCTCTCTATTACATGCATTATTGTCTAAGGACATGTTTAAAGACAAGACATTGTGCCTTAAGCTTTTAATCCTTATAAATTAAAGATCACTCAGTCAGTAAGTAACTATCTTTATATTTTATTTTTATATAGACTTTATAACAACTACATCCCTTCGCTGTTGTGTTGCAGACCGTCGCCTGTCCCGCAAGAAGAGCGTGATGGCGCTGGACCGTCTCAAACGCTCCTTCTCCTTCCAGCCCACCAACAGCCCTACGGGGTCAATCAAAAGCATGTCGGGTATATCCACCCGTAGCATGCAGGCCGTCCTGGAACAGGACAACGCCACCATCACCGAGGTGGACGTCACCATCGAGAAACCAAGCGCGCGCAGAACGCCCAGCAACAACTTCTGCGAGACCATCCCGGAAGAGGAGGCGGAGAGGATCCGCAGAGAGTCGCTCAAACCGGTCAACGGGGATGTGGCAAGGGTCGACTCCATCGACGGCGAGGCAGACGGGGAGGGGGAGGGGGGAGAAGAAGGAAGGGGTAAGAGAGGGAAAGGAAAGGAGGAGGAGGGGGACACGGAGAGCTCGGGGTCCAAGCAGAAGAAGGATGAAGGCCTGGGAGAGTCCTTCGACATCAACTCTGAACTCAGCGACCGTGATTCGGTGACGAGGAACAGCAGCAACGCGGTGGAGATGCAGGCTTTAGGGGACAGCGTCAAACCCACCGCCTCCGAGTCCGAGTTCCCTCCCTCCCCCTGTGACGCCGCTCAGGACGACGGCCAAGGTTCATCCCCCGAAGACCCCCGGTTGTCTTTCCTTGACACAAACGCTGCCAAGCGTGTCACCTTTATGTAAAACGTGTACTGACAGTGCTCAATTACTTTCATGCTGAGCCTCATGCGCAGGCCGAAGTTTCTCGCTTCTCCTTCTTCGACCCCAACGCTCTGCCGCTTTTATTTGAAGCGTCTATGGGCTCACCTTTCACGTAACTCGTGCCTAGATCTAGTGCAAGGACGGCGGGACTTTTGGGTGACTAGAGCTCCTCCATCGAAGACACTCGTTCCTCCTTTATTGATACGAAAGCTGTCAAACGTATCACCTTTATGTGAAGTGTGCAGGTGCAACATGGCTATCTGCGGCTTCTTCACTTGACTGTTTCCAGGCCAGCCATGGTTGGATTGGTACGCTGATTCCCACAGAACTGCGTATATAGTTTTAGTCTTTTGCTCAATACTGAGCCTGGGCAACCCACAGACCCATTTTATCCAGCTCAACTTGCTGAACTTGAAACGTATGAAAAGGACCCAGTTCATGAATTGGAAGAAGCTGCTCACTTTTACACTCTAACTCGTGCCTAGACTTTGGGTGCTGCATGATGGCTAGGGCTGAGACCCTCGTCCCTCCTTACTTGATACAAATGCCGCCACGCATGCCGCCGTTTTGTGAAGCGTGTGAATGCCCACATTCCCACTCTAGTTGTTGCCTGGAGTTTGGTGGCCACATGAGGGCTAGAGCTCCTCTCTCGAAGACCCTGGTCCCTCCCCAGTTGTCACAAACGATGACTGGACGCGTATCAGTGCTATCTCCCTTGAAGACCCTCGTCCCTCCTTGGTTGATACAAATGCTGCCAAGTGCGCCAACTTTATGTGAAGCGTGTACGTGCTCACTGTCACACTCTAGTTTTTGCCCAGAATTTGGGCGCGACAGGATGCCCCGAGCTCGTTCTTTGACAACCTCCGCATCTCCCTCCTTGAAACCAACGCTGCCAAGCGTGTCACCTTTATCTGAACATTCACGTTCTGGTTCCTTTTTCAACGTCAGTCCGGAGTATCATCTAAACAAGATGTGTCTCCGTGATTCACACGATACATTGCGTGTCTATTTCCTGTTCTCATGATTGCATGTGGCTTTGCTGGAAGCCAAACTTCTGGCAGTTTCAACTTTCGCAAACTAGTTCCCAATTCGTCGTCACGCCGGAGTATCTTCCACAGAAGACGTGTTTCTATGTTCCACGATACCTGAGTTTGTCACTGTCCTGTTATCATGGATGTCACTGTTCTGTTATCATGGATGTCACTGTCCTGTTATCATGGATGTCACTGTCCTGTTATCATGGATGTCACTGTCCTGTTATCATGGATGTCACTGTCCTGTTATCATGGATGTCACTGTCCTGTTATCATGGATGTCACTGTCCTGTTATCATGGATGTCACTGTCCTGTTATCATGGATGCATGTGGCTTCGCTGGAAGCAGGAATACCAGAAGTTGAACCAAGGAATAGCAATTAACAGCCAGGGGTATTTGTTGGACCCGGAAAATCTTCAGGCAGAATGTTTTATAATCCACATGTGCTCTTCTGTGATGTTTTGGTTTACTTAATCGACCTCGACTTTCAGAATAGCATTTACAGAATCTCATCTGAACATTCAGGTCATTCTGCTCGATCACGTCTCGATCACCTGGCGCCTGAACTACCCTCCCTCGTCTCCCTCCTCACACACATGGCCAAAATCTCTTCTCCACTTCTCAACGTTTATCATCTCTGGAACAAACTTCTCGGCTGTTGTACTCGGTAAAATACTCTTATCTCAATCGCTACTTGAAATCTGTTTGTTTTGTCCATGATATTTCAGACTACTCACCGCCCCGCAAACATCATAAATCGTAATCGGAAGGTAGTCACTTTGTATGAAAGTTTCAATGATCTTAGCTCAACATATTTCAGGCTACCCATCATCGACGCCCCGCGTGAGTTTACAAGTGCATCACACTGTTTGCCAAGACAGATATGTTGATGCAAAACTTTAAACCTACTCAAGACAAGTGACCTTATCTCTTAGAAGAAGGGGAAGAAGCCTTTAACGTACCTTTACCGCCCTGATATGGCCCTTCGTGGTCGGCTGGGCGTTAAGCAAACAAACAAACAAACTGATATGGCCCTTCGTGGTCGGCTGGGCGTTAAGCAAACAAACAAACAAACGTACCTTAATGTACTTCTCGGGCTCTTTTGCCTTGGGACGTTGAAGATACCACACTTCCCGCGTACACGAGCATGTTCACAAACCACAGATCTGTCCTGGTCGGCTTTCAGATTAAATAAGAGCACCCTTTTCAAATGAAATAAGAGCATCCTTGCAGATGAAATAATAGCATCCTTTCAAATGAAATAAGAGCACCCTTTCAGATGAAATAAGAGCACCCTTTCAGATGAAATAGGAACATCCTTTCACATGAAATAAGAGCACCCTTTCAGATGAAATAAAAGCATCCTTTCAGATGAACCAACACAAACAATTCACAGGTTAGCAGCATTTTGTGCAAAGTGGGGATTGTTTTGCTGAATTAATTTAGAAGGCTGACATAGTTGTCACACAATTAATTCAACAATATTGTCCATTCTACACAAGAAGCGTCTAGGCTGGGTTTTCGGGGCATGTTTTTAATTTGAAGGATGCTCTTATTTCGGGTAAAAGGCCTGGGCATATATGTGGCGGTGAACAGGATCGGAGTTATTTTAAACTTCTCTCACGCTGTTCTAGATGTGCGAATTAAAACCCCTTATTCATTTCTTTCCATGCAATTAAGTAAATGAACTATCATCAGTGTAAATGTTATATTCGTTCTTGGTGCGCCTTATGAATTGAGAATCAGTCACATGACTGATCAATTGTGTAATATTAACAGCTATTGTGTTTCGATATTTAGACGAGACAAGTATAATGCCGACGAGTCGAAGACGAGTCGCATTATACTTGTTCGAGTCTAAATATCGGACCCTATTGCTACGATGAAAACACAATAGCGTTTATATAGCTATTCTGACATTAAATTCTGTGTTAAAATCATGTTTTTTGTCAGCAACAAGTACCAGAATGGTCCATGTCGTTGATTGTAGACGACGGTTCCCTTTCCGCATGAAGCCACGGAAATAACCGAACATTGAAAAATCCACGGACATGTATTACGGAGAAAACTCGAGCTAACCGGATGTTTAGCATTACGTCAATATGCTAGGAATCATATGACGTCATGACGTATCATGCTTGCCTACGTAGATTGTATGTTCGAAAGTCTGACTTCTGTTATGAATTCGCGTGGTAAAGACTGCGGTAAATCTGTAGATGATAAGAGAACAAGGATTGTCTCAGAAGAAACGACTAAATGTTTCAGACCGGTAACTTCATTTCAACATTGCACTATACAATGGACGTTCTATGTGACAGGAGAGTTTGCTGATTTTGTGTTAAACATTGGAGAGATCGTCTGCTAGAATCAGAGATAGGTCGCTTCAGATTGCAGCTTTTGGAAATTTGCAAGGTTTGTTGCCTGTTAAAGAACTGGATTTTACACGTAATGTATGTCATGTACAGTAAGCAACAACAAAAACACACACAAAGCAAATGGCATCGTCTGTCGACTTGTCACAGAAACAAACCTGGCGAGGTATGCGTGTACTTTATACACGTGGAAGAAACCGGAACCATGCGTCTTTGTTATTGCCAATATGCTTTTGGATATTGGCAAAAATGGCCGACTTCCGTAGCATTATGCTTTGATGATCGGAAAAGGGATGTATAAGAACATCCAATCACAGCCCCCGAATTCCCCCACGTGTCCATCAGAATAGCTATATTAACAGCTATTGTGTTTTCAGCGTAGCAATAGGGTCCGATATTTAGACGAGACAAGTAGGCTATAATGCCGACGAGTCGAAGACGAGTCGCATTATACTTGTTCGAGTCTAAATATCGGACCCTATTGCTACGCTGAAAATACAATAGCGATTATATAGCTGTTCTGACCTTGATTTGTTGTTCCAAACTTGCAAAATGACAGTTTTTGTGTCGATGCGTTGATCTCAGGTTTTGATAGCAGACGCCGTTTCTTATGCGCATTAGTTTTGCGCAGGCGCCACACTGACTTTGGAAAACAAACTCGAATTGACAACACAGCTGTTAAACAGCTTTTTAGTAGTTCACTCGTATACAACAAAAAGAAGTTTCGAGTTTTTTTAATTTTGAACAAGACTTCTTATGAAGAAGACCAAAACACAACATCAACGGAAAACTAGAAACAACTGAAGAACTAGGATGCAACAAGGGGGAGGAGAAGAAAACAGCTAATCCGTACAAAGCGAGCAGACGGCAGCGAAGTTTTCAGTTTGGATCAATGGCATTTATTCTCATCATGAAGCGAATTTTTCAACCTCAGTTATAAACGACTACATAGATGTTAGTGTCATGTGTTGTCCATCAATACTTCAGAGGTGAAGTGGGGTATTTAGTGTGGAGTTACGAGATAAGCCGAATGCGAAAGTTTGTGTCAGTCGGCAACTGGCACACAAAAACGGCTGTTCCGTTTTACTCCCCTGTTTGTACTACATCTTTCGACTTTGGGCATTTTGTGGTGTTTAGGGACAGAAAATAATTGGTTTAGTCCTGTTTCATCGGGAAGTTAGCAGAAAAGGGTATGCTATCGACATTTGTAAAGCTGAAAAACATTCCCGAGAAGAATTTCAAGTTGTCAGTGTATGCTGTTGTCGATTCAGTGAAACATTGTGTGGTACAGATGGGTAAACCGGAACCATGCGTCTTTGTTATTGCCAACATGCTTTTGGATATTGGCAAAAATGGCCGATTTCCGTGGCATTATGCTTTGATGACCGGAAGAGACCATCCAATCACAGCCCCCGAATTCCCTCACGTGTCCATCAGAATAGCTATAAATAAGCACATCAACCACAATCACCTGTTTATGGGTCATTCTCAGATTACTGTCCCAGAGGGGGGTGACCTACTTCATGAAAGGTTTACAACCATCATTTTCCATCAAATCAACTACATGCTGTATCTGTATTGTGTCTCAAGGAATACATTTATATGTTTTCAACCCAAATTTGACTACTTTTTCATTGCAAATTTGTTTGACATTTTAGTTTGCTGAAAATCGGCTCTTTGGAAGCCGCCATTTTGTGACTTTATTTTTTAATGACTATGTCAGAATGTCACGCTTTTGGACAATGACTCTGAGAATGATCCTTATCTTTGACCACCAGAACTAAGTGTCGATGCACAATAGTTGCAGTGATAAATTTACTGTTGTGGCTGAGTGCAGTGAATGTTGACATGTCTGAGAATTCCATGATCCCCTCTTCCTCCTCCTGTATCGTATCAACAATAAAAGCCAAAAGCAGACAACTACGAAGAGGATAGTTGCTTTTGACGAGAAACATGGTTACATTGTCCAATAGACATGCTGCGTGTGTGACATGAAAATGAATCATTATGCAGGGCCGGATCGGGGGGGGGGGGTTCCTGGGGTACCCCCCCCCCCGGCCATCCAATGTACCTCTCAGAGAAAGAAAAATGTGGACTTTGGACCCCTGCCTTCAGTTGGAACCCCCCCCCCCCCTCAAACGAACTTGGTCCGGCCCTGTTATGTGGGTCCAGAACGTGTCTTTCCTAAGTGCACCTACAACACAGTCATGTACGTGTTACGCCCATGAAACTGAAACGACAGAACCAAACTAAAATAATCGAGGGTGCATGCTTACACACAATGTACACTAAAGGGGACATGATTACATTTCTTTCATAACGACCCAAGGTCGAGTTTTAACAAGAGAGGACCCTGCAGACTGGCCATCATGCGCAGAGGGTCCGTTTCCGGGAACACGCTCGTTCTATTGTGGTTCCATTTGCAGAAACATTACTGTCTTGTGTGTATTCTACACACAGAATGGTTGCATGACCTACAATGGTTTCTTGGTGATCTTGAATTTGTGTGCCCTGTATTGAGAAACATTTATTTGCTCAAAGTACCCCCAGAATTATAGTAAGACTTTGCCTTTGCCAAGGTTTTGTACATTGCTTCGCATTTATTTCCTGGAGAAATCAGAAATGTTGAATGTGTGACAGCGTCCCTGCACAGCCTAAGGAGAAAACGTACATGGCCCAGCTGTGGTCGATGTTTAATCGAGAATGCATATCTGGACGATAAAGTGTGCTGTGCATGTGTTGACTGAATTGTTAAGGTGATAATGACTCCTTGATAAGTGTGCTAAAACAAATCAGTGCAACATGCACTCTTATCACTGATCGTCAGGAGACAACTTGATAAGCAAAGCACAAGTGAAACATTAGTGTTTGTTGCCGCCGAGTATCTGTGATTGTATTCCGTCAATGTGTATAGATCACCTTTATTGCCAGCGTAGATCAAAATGTTTTTGAGCTCGAGATGAACCTGTTAACTTGCCACACTGTTAGTCAGATATGTGTATATCGTTGGTAAACTTGCTACAGACTGTGACCCATGGAGAGTACATGGTACACGTCATTCTCACTTTTCATCGAGAGACAGTCTAGAGTGGTGCGCACGAGAAAGTTGGTACCAACTGGCTCGGAAGCACTGGTTTGAATTGTCTGAATTCCTCAAACAAATATCAATTTCAACCAGGCCGGCCAAGCGCTTGGTCCCACCCAGCAGAACACTTTAACGTGCACACCAACCCTGGTGTCGACCCTATGTCAGCAAACTTTGACAATACAAAAATGAAAAAAGTGCTTTTTATAAACATCGTTGTCTCATCATTCACACGGACACACTATTCGTGTAGATCACACTCGTTTCGCTGTCAATTAACACATTCAAACCACGAACATAATACTCGGCTTATGTTCAAAACATTTGAGAGATGGATGAAATGTAAATTCCGTGTGAGTATTAATGTTGCGTTCTGGCGATGACAGCATTGTATCTGTTTTGTTGTTGCATATACATGATCTGTTAAGAATTTTATCAGATATATCAACAATCTTCTACAATAAGATAAACGAATAGTCTCTCCCCCTTCTATTCTTCAGCGTTTTAGACAGGATACCTAAGCTGAACACAGTTTGGTCAGTCAGTTTTAGGGCTTTTTTGTTAATACGATTTCCTGGCATTAAGACTGATTTGTCTTGTTAGCCAGAGAATTGAAGTGTCGCTTCGTGAAATTATTCGCATGCAAGAGCTTCATAACGCTCTGAAAGTTTCATTGCCAATGTTCAATAAGCTCACACACGTATAGTTATGAAGCTGTCTCATGTTGTGAGAGACTGAGATTGTCCCGAATGTCCCATTGTAATTACCACTGAGAATGTCAAATCTGAATGTCAATCAATAATAATGATGAATCTGTTCTAGCAAAAACACCTGCAATAATAAGGATGTGCGCTCACCAAGAAACTGTGTTGAAGGAGAAAGTGAGGCAATGTGATTCATGTGATAAGGTTGTGATAAGTAAATGTAACAAGCGCATCTGTTACCGCACGCACACAAACCTGATTACTTATCTGGGTGTCGCTGTTGTTTTGTGTTTGCTGGTTCGATTACATTGAATGACGTATTTGACACCTTATTTACATATCACATGACAGAGCTGTTGCTGTTGTCATTGGTGTAGTGTTAGTGATTCTGGTTTTACATGAGTTTCTGTGTGTGTGTGTGTTTACCTGTGTTTTTTGTGTGTTGTTGGTTTTGTGTTTGTTGTTGTCGTGTGTGTTTGTTTTTTCTCTGTCCATCATCAGCCTTCCTGTATGTATTGTTTTATTTTTTGTTTTGTTTTTGTATTGATACGCCTTTCTTTGACGTTTTGTATAATTCATTGTACACGCGTGTGTTCATGCGCGCGTTTGTGTGTTTGTGTGTGTGTGTGTGTGTGTGTGTGTGTGTGTGCGTGTGTGTGTGTGTGTGTGTGTGTGTGTGTGCGAACCATAGTAATATTTGTGATTGATGCATACCTAACAGTCGGGTTGGACCTTCTTCGATTGTGTTTTTCAGCGACTAAATTTACTGGTCCATTATTTGTTGAAATGCAATGTGCCTGTTAAACGTACAAACATGTAAGGTAGCCAAAGGAATATGTACAAGACAAACACTACTCTGATTATGCGATATGCTAAGCAACTTCACTGAGCAGAACAATTCAAACCATTAAAGTTGCATTGCCCACGGGATGTGCAAACGATGGAAAAGTTGTGTTCGGTAGGGCCTTTTAAGAGCATTAGCTAAAGCCTTTAAGCATACATTACACATTGTGTGTAAATTAAATTCATAAGGTTCTAATTTTGTTCAGCGCATATTTCTGACAGCTTTACCTGGTGTCTGAAAATATTTATGACCAGCTGTGGCTAAAACAAGTATTAAGGGTGTCACAGGAAATGACGCCAAAAGAAGCCTTTTACGGCTTCTGACGAGGCTGACACCAGTCTTCTTCAAAATGGCAAAACAACACTGCTAGGCACAACAGCTGAACCAAATCAATTTGTGTGGGTAGAAAATGAGTTGTTCTTCAATTTGCGATCAAAAACGGGGTCACTCTTGGTTATTTTGATTTTTTTTGTATTTTAGTGTCTGCAAATTTACTTT
>NC_090250.1:44860885-44900087 GCF_037325665.1 Littorina saxatilis
AACAGTATCAGTAACAGCGATGTGGAAGGAGGGAAACGGAACAGAAACCTGAATAAGATCTTCGCTCTTCTCAACGACGCTTTTCTCACGGGGAAAGAGAAGAGGTGCGATGGAAATTTTGGAACCAAGGTCGGTGTGTTTGCGCGGTTCTTCGGCCAAACGAACAGTCACCAAGTGAAATGCAGGTTTGTTTTCAATTCATTCTTTTGACATCGTTCTATGGTCATATTATGTGTATGTGTAAAATGTAGGAGTACGAATAGTCTCCCATCAAGCGAGGACTGGATGTGAAACTGGAAAGCACTTTTGCAAGCTTGGACAAGGTAGATATTTTGGAAAATATGAAATGCAAATCAATTGCTGATATCAAATTCCTCTAGCAGATAATCAAACCCATAATACGTACACGGGTACATAAGGATGTAGACCAAATGTTGCAGTGATACCCTCCTCGCTGTCAGGTTCCAATTAGTCCCAGCATGTACCTAAATCGGAAAAAACCTGATTACTTCATTCATTAGCGACTATCACGTGTTTGATCGAGTTATACGCAGTGAGCCTTATATCAAAGGAACACAAGTGGGAGTTCTTAGCATTTTACAGGGTGGCATTTCTTTTGGGTCACCATGTGTAAAGCAATCTTCTAAATTTCCTTTATGTGATGTTTGTCGTCTACCGGAATAAAAACTAAAAACATTCACTCGCATACGCAGTGAGCCTTATATCAAAGGAACACAAGTGAGAGTTCTTAGCATTTTACAGGGTGGCATTTCTTTTGGATCACCATGTGTAAAGCAATCTTCTGAATTTCCTTTGTGATGTTTGTCGTCTAACAGAATAAAAACTAAAAACATTAATTCAACTTCCTGCAGTTGGTACGTCATATTCTCGGGACCAGGTCGGGAGATAAACAAATTTGAATTCGGATAAAATAATTACTCGTCAAGAAAGGTTTAGGAACAGATAGTGAGTTATACATTGTGTGTTTATTTCTACGTACACAGGTAACCTGCATTTTGTGTTGTGTTGACAAAATGGTCGGCGTAATTGGTTCATAGGTCACAATCTTGACAGAAGCAAGACTTTTAAAATTGATGTACGTAAACAATACATATAAGCACACGCCCCCGCGCGAAAGGGGCTCGTGTACGATAATTAGTCAGCATACAAGACCTTAAAGGCACAGTACCACTGTACGCCTCCCGTAAACCATCACAGATACTGTCAGGCTTTTACACACAGTACAAACACCCTTTCATTTACACACTCATCGCTTTTGAACATCTTAGGTGCCCTAAGTAAAGAGCGAGCAATTTATTTTCAAAGAATTAATTTTGCGGATTGTCTGATAACAAAATCGGACGGTGCGTTTTGGCACTAGACCTAACTTTTAAAATCTAAATAACAAATTGACAGCTTGTTACACAAACATTCTTAAATCATAAAAAAAACTTTTTTCATCAAGACAAGATCAGTACAATTGGAAGTTTTGAAAGTTTGAAAAAAGAAAAGCCCGGAAGCAGGGTCACGCAAGGTCGTGATTCTCGTAGCAGACGACGGTAATGCCTATCGCCAGTTCCTCTGAACAGTCAAAAGCCATCGCTAGAGTTCGTGTGAATCACAGCCGTTTGGTGCGTTTAGATTCAGAGGTACATAATAATGTGCTATAGCTATTGCAGATAAGCTTACAGCGAGTCGCATTGGAAATCACAAACTGACGACTATATTGTGAAATAAAAGAACAAGTCGCGTAAGGCGAAATTACTACATTTAGTCTAGCTGTGGAACTCACAGAATGAAACTGAACGCACTGCATTTTTTCACAATGACCGTAGTCCACCGCTCGTGCAAAAGGCAGTGAAATTAACGAGCCTGTTTAGCTCGGTAGTGGTTGCGCTGTGCTGCATAGCACGGTTTTCTGTACCTCTCTTCGTTTTAACTTTCTGAGCGTGTTTTTAATCCAAACATATATCTATATGTTTTTGGAATCGGGAACCGACAAGGAATAAGATGAAATTGTTTTTAAATCGATTTCGGAAATTTAAATTTAATCATAATTTTTATATTTTTAATTTTCAGAGCTTGTTTTTAATCCAAATATAACATATTTATATGTTTTTGGAATCAGAAAATAATGAAAAATAAGATGAACATAATTTTGGATTATTTTATAACAAAATAATTTTAATTACAATTTCTCTTTTTTTAATGATCAAAGTCATCAATTAATTTTTAAGCCTCCAAGCTGAAATGTAATACTAAAGTCCGGCCTTTGTCAAAGATTGCTTGGCCAAACTTTCAATCAATTTTATTGAAAACTGAGGGTGTGACAGTGCCGCCTCAACTTTTACAAAATGCCGGATATGACGTCATCAAAGACATTTATCCAAAAAATGAAAAGAAAAAAAAAGTCGGGTGATATCGTACCCAGGAACTCTCATGTAAAATTTCATAAAGATCGGTTCAGTAGTTTACAGACACACACACACACACACACACACACACACACACACACACACACACACACACACACACACACACACACACACACACACATACACCACGACCCTCGTCTCGATTCCCCCTCTATGTTAAAACATTTAGTCAAAACTTGACTAAATGTAAAAAAGGAAACTGGATCACACGGGTTCACGATGGCTCAGGGGTAAGATCAACCACGCAAAAATAAATTCTTTGAAAACTGCTCGCTCTTTACGGAGGGCACCTAAGATGTTCTCAAGCGGTGAGTGTTTAAATGAAAGGGTGTTTGTACTGTGTGTAAAAGCCTGACAGTATCTGTGATGGTTTACGGGAGGCTTACTGTGCCTTTAAGTGGGCATCACCAAGTCAGTCCAGGTCCATCTTTAACAAGGCTGGGTATACTTCCCACTAACTCCGTTCAGAGAAAAGACCCAATATATCGATCATTTCAAAGGATCACAGCTCCACGCACACAAAAATAACAAGAGGCGAAGCCATCAAGGCTCACGTAAGAAATCGACAAACAGTAACACACACACACACACACACACACACACACACACACACACACACACACACACACACACACACACACACACACACAGAGAAAGAGCATAGGTGAAACTGTGCAAAAAAGCGAGACACTAGATCTAGATCTGTCTGTCTGCATGTAGCCTACTTACAGGGACACGACTGCCAACTAGTCTCGGCCCGCTCAAAATAATAATGACCGAGACTTTCAGTACTTCCTTTACGTGACGTCTAACCCTCTTACGTCATAATGTGACGTCGATGTAATGTGACGTCTTCAAATGTTAGAGTTTCTACCACAGACATACACACGCACGCGCGCACATACGCACGCACGCACGCACGCACGCACGCACAGACAGACAGACAAAGTTACGATCGCATAGGCTACACTTACGTGAGCCAAAAATCAGAAAACATCAATTATTTTAAAGTGGAATACAACTTTGACCGGTGCCTGACAAATGGCGCTTAACCTCTGTAAACTCGGCAAAATAATGTTGCACACATTTTTATACCCCAACTACAACATTACCTTGTCATTTCGTTCAAAATTCCTATGACATAAAAGGCACTCATTACTTGGTAGTCTTACATACTTTTCGGATCAAATATTTCTTTTACAGGGGTCACGTGGCCACTTTCCAAATAGGGTACCCTCAAATTCGACTCAACACAAACGTAAGGTACGAATTAAAGAATCGACAAAAATTCAGAATGGGCATAATTTGGCCATTTTGACATACGAGGAGAAAGTCAAGCCAATTATCTATCCAGGACAGGTTGTTTTGTTTCGCCATCTTGAGTATTTCTTGTGTTATGCCATTCCTATAGATGCAGGTGTTGATCTCATTAGCGGTCGAAAACAGGAAGTTTTGACTGTTGTTGGATTTGCTGCAGGTCGAAAAGCTCCTGGGAGTGGGACAACATTCAGCGGGGGATGAAAAGATCCGCGAGTCTGCCTGACGTCACCGGCACTCCTGAGGAGTTGCAGCAACCCCACTGCAAGGAAGGTAAGCCGTTTTGACGAGGTAATGGAACGTCAACAAATACTGAATCTTGATAATTAGAAAATTAACTAAATTTAAATAATTTGTCAAACGGTTAATTTATTGAATGATTTATAAGTGAATATCCTAGCTGTCTTTCTAAATTAATGTGTGCGAGCACACGCACGCACGCACGCACACACGCATGCACTATGGAAAACACCCTGTAGAAGCATTACAAAAAAAATGATAACCCCGCAATATTTAAAATCATGTCTTTCTAACCAGGGCTCCCGCATGGAATCGACAACCACACCACCACCACCACCACTACCATTGGCATACATACTGTCAAAGACCCACACATCAGAAACGATGAACCCACCCACGAGACAGACGAAAAAGGCACCACCCAGATCCTAGACAATCGGCTCGATCTGGACATTCGACAAAGCAACATCGACCAAGAGTCAGATCTCCCTTCTGCAAATCGAGAGTCAGAAATATCGCAAAGCTACATCGAGCAAGTGTCAGATCTCCCTTCTACATCTCGAGAGTCAGAAATATCCCACAGCTACACACAGCAAGAGTCTGATATGCCTCTTGCAAATCGAGACCTGTCTTCAGTGCAACAGCCGTATCACGCCGATATCAGTGCGACGTCCAGCGAAGAAGAAAAGAACTTCAGGCGAATTCAGCTCGACGGCTTCAACTCACCACCTTGGAACCACTCGCCTCGCGACAGAATAAGACAGTATCGGCATTCTCTTGACTTGCTGGACAGCACCTCTAGTGGTTTTCTGTCGGACTCCGGCAGCAGAAGAAATTTCGCCAACAGGCGACACACACGATTTTGCGGTCGAGGTTTCAACAGCGCTGAGGAAGACTTCGGGAATGGCTTCTCTGGAGCTAACGATGGCTGCAGAGACGTTTTCTCAAGTTTTGACGATGGTCGTGCACAAGGTTTGTCGAGCGCCAGTGATGGTCGAAGAAATGGTATCTCGGGTTCCAAGGACAGCTGTGCGCAAGGCTTCTCGGGTGCTGCCGCTGTTTGTGGACAAAGCGTCTTAAATGGCGACGATGGTCGTTGGTCTGGTCTACAACATGGTATCTCAAGGCCCAAGAACAGCTGCGCACAAGTTTTCTCAAGTGCTACCGTCGTTCGTGAACAGAGTCTCTCAAGTGGCGCTGATGGTCGTTGGCAAGGCTTCCCACGTTCGGAAGATGGCCGTGAAAAGAGCTTCTCAAGCGTCGATGACAATGGTGATGGTGGTCGTTGGTCAGGTCAAAGAAATGGTATCACAAGGTCCAGGGGCAGCTGTGCATCAGCTTACTCAAGTGCTTCTGCTTTTCGTGGGCAGAGTCTCTCAAGTAGCGGTGATGGTCGTTGGCAAGGCTTCAAACGTCCTGAAGATGGCCGTGGACAGAGCCTCCCGAGCGTCGATGACATTCTCAGGAAGACGCCATTCTCTCATTTCACGCCTGACAAAAAACATGCAGAGCTTTTCACCCACCAAAACTTGGCTTGGTCGAGTTCTGATAGACAGAAACTTGGAGGAAAAACCGACAGACCTACGTGTAAAGCTCCCACCAACGCCGACAACCATCGGAATCCCAAAAGAATCTCCGTTTCGACTGAGAGCGAAAGAGATGACGCTTTCATTCACAGAAGAGACAGAGTTGCCAACCATGGGAATGGTGCTGTTTTCGAAAGAGAAAGACGAGGAAGAAGACGGGGTGATGCTTTCGACAGCAAGAGTATGGCTGATACAAAGTATCACCAGATCCAAGCCTTTTTGAGGGACGTAGAGGAGAAAGTTAGCGGGAGATGCCACGGAAAGGGGTATGGAAGGAACACAGCGCATTCTGAACAGGAACACGTGCAGCTGCAGGGTGCTCAGTGGGAGAACGACAGGAGGGGCATTCGTCACACTGAAAATCAAGACTCGAGGTAAACATTAGCTCCCTCTGACTGTCTGTCTGCCTACCTCGGTTTCTCTCTCTCTCTGTCTGTCTCCCTGTCTCTGTCTCCCCGTCTCTGTCTCCCCGTCTCTCAATGTCCCTGTGTGTGTCTATCTGTCAGTCTGCCTGCCCGTCGATCTTGTCTGCCTGTCTGCCTGTCTGGCTGTCTCTGTCTCTGTCTCTGTATCTGTCTCTCTCTCTAGACGCCAACTTTTACAATCGTTGTTATTTCCTTGTGCTTCAAGGGGCAGAACTCCACACAGACCAGACTCAACCCTTTCATCGCACTCCAGTCGAAACCGGTCTGCACCTTCCGTCAAGAGCGTGACGTCGAGCAGCAACCGTCACCATCCCTCCAAACCGCGTCATCGCAGCGCATCTCGACCAAAAAGCAGCGGGCCGACACCAAAGCAGGCGCAGAAATCAACAACCCCCAAAATCCGCAATTACCAAATTCAGAACTATTCGCAGAACTCTGCAGAGAACAGCAACCACTCTTGTGACAGTGACAAGCCCGCAGTGCCTGAATGCACGTGCCACTTGTTTGCAGATTTCGTGGAAACCAAGGAGAGTTCACATTCAAGAAGGCTTAAAGGTAAAAGCTTACAGTCACCAAGACGATCAGACGAGTGTCCTCCTGACAGTCCTGTTGACTTCATCAGCTCACCAGTGGTACTCAACGAATACCACACACCTAAGAGGTGTGATGATCAATTCAGCATGTACAGGGGAAGCCTTAAGCACTGTGATTATCCAGAATCCTCGCGACGCCTTCATGGACACCCTACACCACACAAACGCGGCAAATGCAGTTCTCCGCACAAAGTGTCTGGCATTTCTCCTCACCTCCACCATTCCGGGCTGTCGCAGCGACTCGACGACAAAGGCTCAACGACCACCACAAGTCGCAATCACCGAATCCATCAAGAATTATCTAAACGGGTTCGGCAACACCATGCACCACAACAGCATGACGGATGCAGCACACGAAGCAAGCTCCCTGATTTTCCTTACCACCAGAGCCACTCTGTCCCTTCGGTGCAACTTGAGAGAGACACCATTGGACGTCAAAACCCGTCCAGCAATCCCATCCAAACCTCACTGCCCGATGGTAGTATGGAACGGTTTCAGCTAGAACAGGAACGCAACACCTCCAGGCGGCGCGATAGATTCAGCTACACTCCTTCCAAAACCCCTGTACATTCTGTTCACCCTGTACGACGTAGTGAACCCTTCACGCCAACACGATCGGGGAGAAACACAACCACTCGCCATCGCGACACTTCAGCAAGGTCTGGGAGTAACAGAACGAATCATCATCGAGACACACCAGTAGTACCGAAGTCTCGCGTGAATAAAATGCTGAATATGCCTCAGAAGATGAACAGATTTGACACGGGAGAAACTCGCATCCATCGAATGAATGAAGCTGCTCGCAGGCCAAAGCAGTATGACAATTTCGATATGCAGTTGTTGAGCGAAAGTTTGCTTAGACCGGAGCAGAACGATACAGCGAAGGAACATTCTTTGAGTACTGATCAAAGCCCGTTTGACTTTGCCCCTGACTCTTCTAAACATGAGGAGAAACAAAGCAACCATTCCCGTCAACGTACAAAATGTACTAGCCTCAGCGACCGAAACGCTGACGAATTTCAGGGGCACCAGGACCACAAACAACGTGACAACCTCCAAGACAGAGGCAATGAACTACACACTGTCCAGGAAACTCCTGAAACTTCAGCCCTTCAACTGCAAAATCCAGACCATCAGATCCACAGTGACGATGAAAAGGTTCAAAGTCATCAAGCAAGCATTGATGAAAAGGCTCACAGTCATCAAGCAAGCATCGATGAAAAGGTTCAAAATCACCAAGCAAGCATCGATGAAATGGCTCAAAGTCATCGAGCAAGCATCGACGAAAAAGATCAATGTCATCCACAATTTCGTCAAAATGATACAGCTGAGAAACAGCAGCAGCAGCACCCAACTGACGCCTTCCAGTCGCACACGATGATTCAGCAGCAGAACCCACAGCAGGCCATTGTCGGCCCAAGCCCGTTTCATTTCTCTCAGGATGTCCAGCAATCCCATCCAGTCTCTGACCAACAGGCAGGCGTGTTCTGTCTTTTCGAAGACACAAGCCAGAGGCCTCAAGGTTTCGTCACTGGAGGAGATACGAAGGAGCTGCTTCAAGTTTCAGACAATATCTACAGTGGTTTTAACATGCAGCAACAAACTACAGGTGTAGGCATTGGGCCTGAGATGAATGGTCTAAATCAGAACACATGTTTCGTCAACGCAAACAATCACCAGCAAGCAGAGTATGTTCAGTCGTATAGCACTGGGATGATACCTTCATCTGTAGAAACTGTCACGGCCGATCAGCATACCTGGCAGTACCCAGCCTCCCAGATGCAGCAGCTTCCAACAGGGAATAACGGTCCCATACATGCACAACCAATGCTCTCGTCGGGGCTCCCTCCTTTCTTTCACCCAATGAGCACCCCCTTCTTCACTCCAGTCAACACCCCTTGCTTCCAGACGCTCAGTACGCCCTTCCTTCAACAAGGCACGCCCCAGTTCTCTCCCGCCAACTTCTTTCAATTCCCACCTCCGCAACATCTACTTTCCTTCGACATCCAGAGTCAGATGCAAGCGTTGCCTTACATGCTCCAGAGCCCTTGTGGTGATAGTCCTGCGCCCACTTCGCAGCAGCTTGGAATGACAGACAACGGCCTTCATGGACAAGGGTATCAGCCTCTAACGCCTCTGGACACGCCGTGTGGATTCGCCGGGAACATTCCTGTGGTGACATTTTCACACGCTTCAAGCACAGGCGTTCTTCCTGGGAACACTGCGTTTTATACACCTTCGGGTGGACCTGGTGAATACTAAACTAATATGTGTGTCGATTCCTTGCTATATTTCTGCTGCCAATGCCGTGTAGGTCTGCACATACTGACTCGTGACACCAGCTCTTGTCGGGAACAGCGTGTTAACAAATACCAGGCGATGATGTGTGTCGATTCCTTAATAGATTTCTGCTGGCAATAAGTAACTTTGCACATAATATGCTTACACTGACAGAGATGCTTTTGTCGGAGTCAACTTATGATATGAATTTGCGACCATATAAAAGTTGGGTTTAGCAGACAGCAAAGGATAATGTGGACTCCTTGCAAGATCCCTGGTGCCGACGGAGTGTGAATGTCTGCAAATAATGATACTAACAGAGAAGTGATACTGATACTACGAGAAGTTCTTACAGGTACAATGTACCATTGTGGCCACAAGCTGAGATTAAATCACAGCAAGTGATACGTTGATTCAATTATAGATGTGTGCTAGCTGAAATAAGTTACCTTTAGATGACCATGAACTTGGAACTGTTGTGCGTTTGTGTTTTTTTAAAATTTTTATTGCAAGGAATCATGTCCCGGCATCACAAAGAACAGCTAAAGGAAACCCGTGAACAGTCAACGACGCCAAAAGCAGTTGGCATAAACATTCCTGTTTTAGATTTAGTTCAGCTCATGGGTACAACGTCCGCTTGCAGTTTTATGTACAAACTTAACATTAGAACTCTTCTGCTGTCGAACTGATGGTTTTATTTATGTTCTTTGATTCGGTTAAGATTCGGTTATCAGTCTTACGTACATAACAATTTCATTGACCAAATAGTACTACTTTGCTTTCAGTTTTGGTGAGCTATACATTATTCAAATGCGTGATAAGAAAGTTTGACAAACTAAAGGAATGTTTGCTTTGATTAACAGAAACACACCTGCGGCTCGATAGAAGCACTAGCAAGTAAAAATGTTAATCGTGTTCATTACAATTTTAGTACCCGCATAAAATCTACGGCTAATTATGGGACTTCCTGAGCTGCATTGTTGGTATCTCGTACTTACTTACAGCCGGCATCGTCCCGCGCACATTGTGCTGACTTCCCAAAATCTGTAGTTTACCATAGAAAGTTTGACGCAAACCCAAAGATTTTAGCAGCATCACTGATTTGATTTTACTATTTATTTGAAGTGTGTTTTATCTAACGTTACAATGTGCTGTAAATAATGTTGTCGGTGCTTTTATAATCTTAATTACGCGGTGTATATACGTGCAAGATATGTGATGAAAAAGTGCTTTTACTGCCTTGTCTGTTGTGTGTGCGTGTGAGGGTGTTAGCGTGTGTGTGTGTGTGTGTGTGACAAGAGACAAACGACTTCATTGCAACCAAGTGCAAAACACTAGGAATATTCTTTGGCTTGAGACAGAACACACACACACACTGCGCAAGTATAAAAGTGGTATCTGGAACTTTTTCTAAAAACTAGTGAATTACAGCAAACGTCTGTCGCTAGTTTGACACCAAAAGGCTAGGTGGGGAAAAAAAGTGAGGAGTCATGACGAAACGATAATTCCCCTTGCACGTACAGATAACTAGTAGGATAATGCTTTCTTTGACACGAACACAGTGTCAACACTGAACACAGTGTTGACACTGTGAAATGTATTCAGATTTCCAAAGAACAGGGCAAGATTGGGTTCCGTTAATTTCTTTTAGTGTGTCGATGAGTTATACTGCTGATACGTCATTCACCCTATAGCCACAGCTGTCTTGAGCTTTGCATAGTCAGTTATACTGCTGATACGTCATTCACCCTACAGCCACAGCTGTCTTGAGCTTTGCATAGTCAGTTATACTGCTGATACGTCATTCACCCTACAGCCACAGCTGTCTTGAGCTTTGCATAGTCAGTTATACTGCTGATACGTCATTCACCCTACAGCCACAGCTGTCTTGAGCTTTGCATAGTCAGTTATACTGCTGATACGTCATTCACCCTCTAGCCACAGCTGTCTTGAGCTTTGCATAGTCAGTTATACTGCTGATACGTCATTCACCCTACAGCCACAGCTGTCTTGAGCTTTGCATAGTCAGTTATACTGCTGATACGTCATTCACCCTATAGCCACAGCTGTCTTGAGCTTTGCATAGTCAGTTATACTGCTGATACGTCATTCACCCTATAGCCACAGCTGTCTTGAGCTTTGCATAGTCAGTTATACTGCTGATACGTCATTCACCCTATAGCCACAGCTGTCTTGAGCTTTGCATAGTCAGTTATACTGCTGATACGTCATTCACCCTATAGCCACAGCTGTCTTGAGCTTTGCATAGTCAGTTATACTGCTGATACGTCATTCACCCTATAGCCACAGCTGTCTTGAGCTTTGCATAGTCAGTGCTGAAGGGATTGAAGAGCCTTGAGAGCTGCAACTAACAATGACTGTGTGGGCAAGAGGTGACTATGATAAATGTAACAATATTAGCCACGTCTTTACTTCGTTAGTTCCCTTTTTACATTTAGTCAAGTTTTGACTAAATGTTTTAACGTAGAGGGGGGAATCGAGACGAGGGTCGTGGTGTGTGTGTGTGTGTGTCTGTCTGTGTGTGTGTGTGTAGAGCGATTCAGACTAAACTACTGGACCGATCTTTATGAAATTTGACAGAGTTCCTGGGTATGATATCCTCAGACGTTTTTTTCCATTTTTTTGATAAATGTCTTTGATGACGTCATATCCGGCTTTTCGTGAAAGTTGAGGCGGCACTGTCACGCTCTCATTTTTCAACCAAATAGGTTGAAATTTTGGTCAAGTAATCTCCGACGAAGCGCGGACTTCGGTCTTGCATTTCAGCTTGGTGGCTTAAAAATTAATTAATGACTTTGGTCATTAAAAATCTGAATTGTAAAAAAAAAAAATTTTTTATAAAACGATCCAAATTTACGTTCATCTTATTCTCCATCATTTTCTGATTCCAAAAACATATTAATATGTTATATTTGGATTAAAAACAAGCTCTGAAAATTAAAAATATAAAAATTATGATCAAAATTAAATTTTCGAAATCAATTTAAAAACACTTTCATCTTATTCCTTGTCGGTTCCTGATTCCAAAAACATATAGATATATGTTTGGATTAAAAACACGCTCAGAAAGTTAAAACGAAGAGAGGTACAGAAAAGCGTGCTATCCTTCTCAGCGCAACTACTACCCCGCTCTTCTTGTCAATTTCACTGCCTTTGCCATGAGCGGTGGACTGACGATGCTACGAGTATTGCTGCGTTGCATTGCGTTCAGTTTCATTCTGTGAGTTCGACAGCTACTTGACTAAGTATTTTCGCCTTACGCGACTTTTCTTTCTTTTTTTTTAAACATTTATTGAAGTTTTGACTAAATCTAGTAAATGTTTTCAGATAGACTAGCTGGGAATCGATACGAGGGTGGTGGTGTGTGTATACAACGATTCCAATAAAGCTATCCCACAGACTGTCATGTAATTTCTTGCTGAAGGGACACACACACACTTCATATCAAGATTAAATTAACTTATTGGTTTAAAACTTAGGATGTGTATACTACAATAGTTATCTTGTACTTGTATGTTATGAACCCATACCCTGTTGCAGAAGATAGCTTTGTGAATCAAAGATACAGATATTCTTAAACCTGCACTTGTGATTATCAAGTTTGGGGTCATTTGCATCAGCAATATAATAAGCACAACAGCATCAGCAATATAAAAACAAGTCAAACATTCTTCGGATGTTTATTGCAGATCACACTTTACACAAAAAAGCAAATGCTCATCATGACTCACCCTAGTCATTTCTATATGATGGCTGTGGCCTAACAACGCTCATTTCTAACTCCTGATTCCTTGGTGAGTCAAAAAGTGATGCATTGAACAACTGAGGTGCTTATTAATTACAACAGTTGGCGATACACTTACACAAAGCCATTTACACCATTCATGAAGGCTGCATTATTCCATGAAACATTCATGAATCATTCAAACAAATTTGACACTGACAGCAGTTCATTCTCACCACCTCAAGTCATTTCACAGTGTTAAGCACATATCCATGCAACTAATATGCTGACTCATAAAAGTGTGCAACAGTGTGTGTGCAACAGTGTGAGTGTGTGTGAGTGAGTGAGTGAGTGAGTGCAAGCTTGCATGTGTACGTGTGCATGCATGCAAGCATGTGCGTCCATGTTAGCAATTACACATACATGTGTATATGAACAGGCATGTGTTCATGTGTGAGTGTGAGAGAGAAAAACATAAGTCAATGTCCAGATTCAAAGTGATGAAATAATTCTTCTCTGGCGCTGCTCTCTGATGTACTCCTCCATTTTGTCATGGCCAGTTGGGGGAGGGGGGTAGTAGTGTTTGGGTGGTTTGCCCTCCCTCAAGCGCACAAAGTAATGGACGTAGCGATAGTGGACAATTCCGTAGCGTGGCCCCATGTGTTTGCGAATTCCCTTCACCACCCTTCCCTTCCCCACAAAGGAGTCACCTGCAGAGACAAAATGTGTGGGTAAAACAGCTGATCATTGAATAACAGCAATAGCAACAACAACAACAATAGCAAAGTCAGTGCATTTAAAAATCGTCAGAAGATTATGTATGGTGAGATAAAATAAAAATAAAAATGAAACAAGAGGCGAAGCCATCAAGGCTCACGTAAGAAATCGACAAACAGTAACACAAACTCAATCACACACACACACACACACACACACACACACACACACACACACACACACACAGAAAGAGCATAGGTGAAACTGTGCAAGAAAGCGAGACACTAGATCTAGATCTGTCTGTCTGCATGTAGCCTACTTACAAGGACACGACTGCCAACTAGTCTCGGCGCGCTCAAAATAATAATGACCGAGACTGTCAGTACTTCCTTCGCGTGACGTCTAACCCTCTTACGTCATAATGTGACGTCAATGTAATGTGACGTCTTCAAATGTTAGAGTTTCTACCACAGACATACACACGCACAGACGCACGCACGCACGCACGCACAGACAGACAAAGTTACGATCGCATAGGCTACACTTACGTGAGCCAAAAAACAGGGGTACACATGATCTCTCCATTTTTATAACAGACTAAAGAGTCCCTTTTTCTATACTAAGTAGTATAGTGTAAAGAATGGGTACCCTAAACGACAACAGCAAAGCAACATAAATATAGTTTAGATTAAAAACAAAAATCAGTCTTCAAAAATGTCTTGTCAACTATTGTTTCTGAATATAAATTACAACACAAATCCATACACTTGAGCGGACAGTAATATATTCTGCGTTAATGGGCTGAAACTCTCTTATACACACATGTTTTTGCATGCAGTGATTTTGAAGTTTATGTTTGTTTTTTCCTGTCTTTCTTTCTTTCTTTCTTTCTTTCTTTATTTGGTGTTTAACGTCGTTTTCAACCACGAAGGTTATATCGCGACGAGGGAAAGGGGGGAGATGGGATAGGGGAAAGGGGGGGGGGGGGGGGGGGGGGGGGGGAGATGGGATAGAGCCACTTGTTAAGTGGTTTTTTTTTCCTGTGCCATTTAGGCAATTTTCACACATTTCAGGAGATAATGTACAACAAAGAACAATTCAATGCATGTATACAAAACTGTGTAGATAGCCCCATGTGTTACTCAAAAGCACATAGAAATGAATGAGTAAACAGCAATCATGAAACTTGAAAGTCTTCCAAATACAAACAGCTGTTGCATTTTCAGTTGGGCTGTAACTGAGAAAGGTCTGTTTTATGACTCGAACAAGCCTAACATAATACGTCCAAAGAAATGGGGGTCTAAGGGTTGAAATATTGTCATGTGAGCCTATCCAACAAGAAACCATAATTTCCTTTACCGGTCTGTCAGAATAGCAATATACTTACATATCCAGAGGTTGGACTTAAATTCCACATTATGATCTCTCACTGCGATTTCTTGGGCCTCCTCCAGTACCTTAAAAGAAAAACACCATACCTTTCATAAAAGCTGGCCGATGTGAATGCGTGATGTATTGTGTAAACAAATTCCATCTCACACGGCATAAATAAATCCCTGCGCCTTGAATATGTGCGCTATATAAATTGCATAAAAAAAATAAATTAAATAAATAAATAAATAAATCCCTGCGCTTAGAACTGTACCCACGGAATACGCGCGATACAAGCCTCATATTGATTGATTGATTGATAAAGCTCTATTCCTTCTCAGCTCACAGGAAGTTTTCAGAACGATTCAAGCCTTAACAAAAAGAATCCTAAACAAATGAGGCAGAGCGCTGTTTAGAGAATAACAAGCATTGAAATGAACAAGCGACTTTCATCCATTTCAAATTCAATGCTTGTTGTTCTCTCAGGTCCCAGGAGATAGATTCTGAATACATCTCACTAACTCTATTACACGTCGTATGCATTTAGAGTGCTTATGTCCCTTTGTTTATCACATCTCAAGCCTTAACAGAAAAGCCATACTAAACTGATAAAACTTGCTAGGAATGGATTTTAACAACATTTCATTTTGTATGATGCATACAGATAGCTTGTGTCTCAATTTAAAATAGCACTCGTAACAATACGCCCACTTCAATACATTATTCTCGGCGTCGTTCATGGTTTGTGTCTAATAAGTCACTACTCTTTTCATCTTGCTATAGATTTCCTAAGTCTCAGAAGAAATCTTGCAACAGATGAAAGAATGCTTATTGAATTTTTAAAAGATCTTGTGCTCTCTAAATTTGGTGGTGAAAAAAAGGAAAGAGAGAATGCTTTATGTCCTACAGGCTAAATACTTCGCCTCGGACAAGATATGGGTTATATGATTCGAGTTTTACGCCCTCACGGCTTTTGACGAGATACACAAGTGTATGCGTGTTTAGGTGGTACATGTATCAGCCATCTGCACTTATGGCAGAATGACCAAGATCTTTTACGTGCCATTGTGGTGACACGGGGGTGGGACATGGCTTCCGTCTCAGGGTCTGCACATAAAGTTGACCCGTGTCCGTCCTGGCCCGAATTCGAACCTGCGTCCTTTCGATCACAAGTCCAGTGCTCTACCAACTGAGCTACCGGGCCCCCAAAATTTGGTGGTACAGTAGAACCCCCCTTTTAAGACTTCCTCCATTTTAAGACCTTGCTTTTTCAGACTTTCTGTTCATAAGCTCTGTAATTTTACCTCCATTTCAGGACTCCCTCCTTTTTAAGACCTGGTTTTCTCTGATTTGTGGAGGTCTTAAAAGGGGGGTTCCCCTGTAGCTCAGTGCATGTTTTACTCTGTTTCAAGAATCAGTACAAACCTCGAAAACTTGTTTTGCTCCTTTTCTCCTGTAAAAACTCAGCTGCTTCATGGCTTCATCAACAGACATACCACGGATCTGAAACCGCAAAAGCGTACAAGTCAGAAAAGCACAGCATATATGTGACCCTCCACCACGAAATGAGTCGCATGTCACCTCGCGCGGTTCTGCGCTGGGCTTAATACAAGTCCGGGGAGTGTCTGGTAACAGAGTGAGGGTCACCTTAGTCACTGGCTTATAACTCATGCAGTTTTTGCTCTTTTTTAAAACGGTTTTCACCACTGGATAGAGCATAAAAAACTCTTTAGAAAAATGTAAAAATATGAAAATCATGCAAAGGTGAGATGCGACTCATACCCTCGTGGAGGGTCACATATATCATAACCACATTTCCTCTTTCATCTTTGAAATTTGTTTATGAAGATTGTGCAAGCAAGCACATATTGCCATGTTAATGCACGCTAACTCGCAACAAATGTTCACCACATGACAAGACAAAGATACAGCCATGTCAAGAAAACTTTCTTGATTCAAAAATAAAAAACTCAATAGCCACTGCATAACACAAAACAGAGAGACAGACAGACACTGAAACAGAACCCCCTGTGAGTGGCTTACCATGACCGCTATGTACCACATTTTCTTTGGGCTGTACTTCATGTTGAATCGTGAATGACACACTTCCTGTAACACAAGAAAAATTGTTTGAGCATACTCATTCAGCACATAAATCATTAAAGTACTGAAAAAATGATAAAGCACACTTGGGTAGAAAAAACAATTAGTCAAAGACACCATTCTCCTCATATCTAGTCAACTGGTTCTTAAAATAAAAGAGTTGGATCTCCATCTCTTGACCTTTCTTTCTTTATTTGGCGTTTAACGTCGTTTTCAACCACGAAGGTTATATCGCGACGGGATCTCTTGACCTTACATATGCATGTATAATTAGATATAATAGATAACAATCATTGTGTGTGTGTGTGTGTGGATGTGTGCATATCACATTTGTGTGTGTGTGTGTGTATGTGTATGTGTGAGTGTGTGTGTGTGTGTGTATATGTGAGTGTGTGTGTGTGTGTGTATATGTGATGTGTGAGTGTCCATACACATGTGCACTCATGTACATCTGTGTATGCATGCATGCTGCAGTTTGTGCATAAAAAAAAAGGAACGAAAAAAACCACACACTTACTGCTGGTCTGATTGATTCATCCTGCTCTGTGGGAGGGTATACAACAGTATTGTATCTGTTCCATTTCTTGGACTCCATCTTCACCCCAAAGTCTGGCCGCTCTTCAAACTCGGTGTTGCGGAAAATCAATAGTGGTGATGCTGTGTGGACTCCCCTGAGCTGTGTAGCGCTGGTGTCCAGGTTAACTGTCTGGGGAACACCGCACACCTGTAGTCCACAGACTGAGGCCCATGGCTGCTGGATGGCTGGACACCTGCAACATTTGCTTGTTGTAAGTTGAGAAGCAGAAGAAAAAGAAGGGACACTGGCAGGCTGAACAGGCTGATAAAGAAAGCGAGTTCTACTGTAGGCCAGAGCCTTGACACCCTTGAAGTCCTTGTTGAAAAAAGGCTTGCCAGTAAGTCCAGAGCTATTCTGTTCGACCTAGGGCATCCCCTCCACGACGCACTGATGGATCTCCGCATCACACGGAACGCTCGGTTTCTCATGCCTAGGTGTCGAACGGAGCGTTTTCGGCGTTCTTTTGTTCCTGCAGCTGTGAGATATTTTAACAGCAACCGAGCCATTGTCCTGGCCACAGACTATCAGTGATGCCTTTTAAATGTACCTCTTAGTGATAGATTTAATATGATTTGATGACTGTTTGACCTTTGATCATAACTAGTGCTGTGATAATGAGCTTTAGCACTGTTGTGATGGTGTTGACACTATACTTGCCCAATTGAGTCTAACTACCTGATGGCTAATCTACTGTGATACCTGTGATAACTGATGATGATTACTGTGATTGGTTTTATGTGTTTGGTTGGTCTCTTCTTTTGGTAGTGCAATAGCGTTAATTATGGATTGTTGTTATCATCATTTACATAAAAACTTATCTGTTAATCCAAACAATGATATAATTACTGTGATGTTCTTAACTACACTTTAACATGGAATGTATGTATGTATGTATGTATACATGTATGTATGTATGTATGTATGTATGTATGTAGGTATGTATGTAGGTATGTATGCATGTGTGTTGGTGTGTCGGTGTGTCAAGTGTGCAAGTAAAAAGGGTATTGTAGTTGTACATATTACTTTAGATATTTTTTTGTTATCATGGGTTTTATAAATTTTCTTCTCTTCTTCTTTTATAATTATTAATTAATGACCTATATGTGCTGATGACCAATTTAATTTCCTTTGTTGGATCAATAAAATGTTATGAGTTATGAGTTATGAGTTATGTATACATGTATACACACACACACACACCAACCACATGTTGAATCATAATATATTTCTTTGTTCTTTCTTTTCTTTCTTTCTTTTTCGTTCATGGGCTGAGACTCCCACGTTCAATCATGCTTTCGCATGAGTGAGTTTTTACGTGTATGACCGTTTTTACCCCGCCATTTAGGCAGAATACACCAATTTCGGGGGAAGCATGCTGGGTATGTTCGTGTTTCTATAACACACCGAACTCTGACATGGATTACAGGATCTTTTCCGTGCGCACTTGGTCTTGTGCTTGCGTGTACACACGAAGGGGGTTAAGACACTAGCAGGTCTGCACTTAAGTTGACCTGAGATTCGAACTCACGACCTTCCGATTAGGAGGCCAATGTCTTATCACTACGCCACTCCTGTCATTTCTTTGTTCAAACTTCAATGATGCTAGATAAGCGTCAAACACTATTTGCTTTTCCAATTTTTATTCTGTCAAGCAATGAAAGCAAAGTTCAAACCAACGTCTGAAAAAGATTGAACAACAAAGACAGAGTTAATGAAATGAAATAACATGTAATGAAATCATAATCTTCTAGATGCATCATTTTTTTCAACACTTAGTCTTTGCAAACGGACAACCAATTTATTCAATGCTTTTGCTAGCTAGCTGCTCTTACTAGTCTTAACAATTTCAAATCATGTAATAATTCTTACTAATTGTGATCATTTCTTATAGTACTTAACTTATACCAGTGTTTCATGCATCTCAACTTATTTGTGACCACTGCTTACCTGATTGTAAGACTCAGCTGTGCTAAACCTGTTGATAAAATGAAACAGAAATATATAAGACAATGCATTTGGAATTTGATCATTTTTACCAAGAACATACTCCCATTTTTTGTATTAAGATTCAATCAATCTCACATTCTTATTACAACACCATTTATTAAGGGGGTTAAGGCTACAGCAAAAGCATCAGTGCAATCTTTTCAGAACATGAATTGCTAGAAACTCCACAGTTTGACATATAATTGTGTCAAAATCATATAACTTTCAAATAATAATACTTTAAATCACGGCACTTTCTACACACAGTAATTGAAAAACAATCTTTTCAAGCGAGTACTTTCAGCAGGGGCTCACATCCATGAGAGATGGCATAGGACAAATGTCCTGGACAATGTAAAAGCGATAGGACATTTGTCCCGGAAAAAAATTAATAGGACCTTTTTTGTCTCGCAACAAAACGGACACTAACAGCATGGTTTTGTCTGCTTGGAGAGACACATCGTAGCAAATCAAACTACTGTAAATTGGAAAGTAGTGACAGTTTCCAGATCAAATGAAAGCATAATCGGACAATAACCCCTTTGTGACAAAAACAATAGGACATATGTCCTCTTGCATGAAAAATGTATAGGACATTTGGAAAAAATATCCGTGTATGTCCGATGTCCGACGTGGATGTGAGCCCCTGTTTCAGTCTCTAGTATGCGGTCATTCCACAAATCTCTTATCACCACTAACTTGACTTAGACAGGCCCCTCCTCCTCCCCTCCCCCCCTCCTCCCCCCGTGGCACTTTCGCCAAGTGCTGTCCGTTGCGAAGATGACCAACAGACTAGTGATCCCTGCAACGTAAAAGATCCAGCTAAAACTAAAAGGCTGCTCCTGAAAAAATGATGCGTGTGCAAACACGCAAACGTCATCAAAAAGACTCTATATAGTGGTACACAATGTACACAGGATGTTATGCTCTCCACTAGAAAGCCGAACATTGTTCAAAGCACAACATCCATTCTGAACATCACTGTCATCAGTCTCACATCTTCTCAAGGGCGCTGCCATGATGCTTTTTTTCTTCTCAGTTGTGATAAGTCGCAATCACCAGAACTTCGTAAATAAATTATAATTTTGAGGTATAAAGAATTAGAATTGAATGTCACTGATTAGAAATGTTTAAACAAAATTCAATAGTGCATATGATATTTAATAATTGAAGGAATCACGGGCCATCCAACAGTTTACGACAACTACAATGGAAAGATAAGCGCTGCCGGAAAAAAACACCGGAAGTCTTAAACTGAAAGCAGACGTCTTTCCAGCGTGCGTCAGTTTCATTCAAAATTTCGCTGCCAAGTCTTCATCATTTGTAACTGGTCGATACGGTCCGTGCACGGCTACGAACGCGCAAACATGGCCGACAAAACCCTTCCACCGTCCCCGAACTGGTACCTGAGTTCGGCAAGCGACGCAAATGAGGCAGGAGTCTATGTGTACGCTGCTAGAATGAATGTGTACGTCTTCGACATCTCGGTTCCAAAGTCAGGCCCGCGGATGCTTCGCTGGTACCCGGGCCACACAGAACGCGTTGCATCCGTGTCACTTTCGCCAAGTGCTGTCCCTGCTAGCGTTGCACAGCAGACAGAGGAAAGAGTCGAGGAAAGTGAAGGTGCAGGCATCAAAAAAGCAGACGTCACTGAGGGGGTTCTGTGTTGCAGTGGAGGGGATGATAAAATGGTCAAGATTTGGGCAGTGGATAGTATGGCGGACGTACAATCACACAGCGAGCACAAGGTTTGTTGTGAAACTGACTTTAAAACCTACGCAGCCAGACTTAAAGATTCGGCTCAATACAAACCAATGTAGGCCTAATTGTATTATTTTTCTGATTGGAAAAAAGAATAAAGATATATAAAGAAGCAAGCATAGGGGAAAGTCCCCAAATACCGAACACTTAAGCAAATCTGCCATCATCTCAAAAACAACAGAAGACAGACCGTTTTTGAATGTGAATTTTAATAAAGTAATTGATCAGCAACATTCATTCCACTTTTTGTGGACAGAAATCAACATAAAAGAAAGTTATCTTAAATTCATTTTTTTTAGAATATGTTCGGAATTACAACACCTGTTCCCTAACTCCGAACACAGAGGTTCAAAATCCGAACAGCAAAAACCAATGTTACTTTGACTGACAAACATCGCAAAAGTACTCTCTTTGGCTTTCTGTTGTTCCAGCGCAATCCACATGTACCCATTCTGAGCACATCAAACACTGAATCATGTCCTCACAGGTGCATTCTCGGCACAAAAAAACAGAACCAGCTAGCTTCCTGCTGATGACTGACGCTTGTTTTTTTTCTTGTTTCTAGCTTTCTGTTTCTCTGTGTTCTCTGTGTTTAGCTTTGATTTGCTTGTTTTCTTTGTTGGTTTTTGTTTTGCCTGCCACTCTTCAAGTTTACGTTTGTATGGACTTGACGTGATAAGTTCAGCTTCTGTTTTTCTGGATTTTCGTTTCGCCGCTAATTTCTGTTGTGAAACACTGGGATTCTGAGAAATCAGCGCCACTGAAACAGCTGACTCAAGGACGCAGTCATAGTGTCCTGTATTGTCCCCATGAGGTGGAGTAAACAGGGAGTGACTGCATGCGAGATGATAAACTAAGAGTAATACCTAATATACTGGACTCGCAGCGAAATATACAAACAAATGAGGTGAGTAAAGGAGAGTCACTGGTTGAGCCAAAGAGTCATCGTTGTATTTGAGAACGTTCCCAGACTCTGCATTGATGATGTGGATGGGCTGCTGCAACACCTCACTTGTAGCAGAAATGTCCATGTCTCCCACTGAAGCAGTTGAATGAGCCATGTGAAAAATCTTTTCTTCTTGGGAGAAAAAAGCGAAAGATGATGGCATGTCAAAGTTTATTGCAGCTGACACTTCGCGGAAGCCTTCAATGTTGCTGAGCATGTGACTGGTCATCTTTTGTCTTAGAGCATCAGCTTGGATCTGTTCTTGTATTTTCGTGTGACACTCTGAAGGTAACCCATTACCGTCCCTTTCTGCAGTTTGGAACGCAGGAGTGTTGCCGATGACAATGGATCTAAAAAAAGCAGCGTCCATCGGGATTGGTTTGGATAACTGTTTTGTTTGGAAGTGCCAAAAATAGGCCTATGTCTTACTCAGAGCATGGGTGGGCTAGGTGGCTCAAAAAGTGGGTCTACTGGATGTCCAGTTCGCCCAGAGAGGGGTCTTGCTGGTTCAGAGGGGGGTCCTGCTTGTTCAGAGGGGGGTCCTATTGCTTCAGAGGGGGGGGTTCTACAGGCTCAGCGGAGGGTCTTGGTGGTTCAGAGGGGGGGTCCTGCTTCTTCAGATGAGGAACCTGCTGGCCGGCTCGGAGGATTTTTTGTCTTCATTGAAAATATGTTGAATTCCATTTCTGCTCGCTATTTCGTATGCAAGTGACATAACGTCTTTTCTGGTCAGGCCAAAAAACATCCTCTCACATTTAATGATATGGTCAACCAATTCTTTTTCTATTGCTGGGGGAAGAATGGACGGCCTCCCCAAATGTTTTGTATAACCCATGGCATGTTCGTATTTTCCATCAAGATGATCTTTAAGTGTTGTGGGTGGGATTCCATACGCTCTTGCAGCTGCTCGAAGTCCAAGCCTCTTGTCTATGACAGCTGCCATGGCTGTTGCCAGTGACTGCGTTGACCATGTAGCCCTGCACAATATACCGGTACACCAAGTATTAACAACGCTCATCACTCTGTACTAACTAGATCTACTTCTGGTATACACATGCACAGAAAATAAAAAGAGAAGAGAGAGAGAGAGAGAGAGAGAGAGAGAGAGAGAGAGAGAGAGAGAGAGAGAGAGAGAGAGAGAGAGAGAGAGAGAGAGAGAGAGAGAGAGAGAGAGAGAGAGAGAGAGAGAGAGAGAGAGAGAGAGAGAGAGAGAGAGAGAGAGAGAGAGAGAGTCAAAATCCGAACACACAAGTTCAAATACCGAACACTGTTCGGTATTTGAAACATGGAGTGTTCGGTAATTGAAATCTACCTAACTATTTTAAAACCACGGGGCGCTCAGGCAAGATCTAAGACGAATGCTTTCAAACAGACATATTTGGCAAGCAGATAGATCACACTGTTAATTTCAACCATAACTTTTCACAAAAAGCAACTCAAATTCATACTATGATCCTAGTCTGCTGTGGGTCGAAATAGCATTGAGAGTCATAAAATCATAAAATCACTCACCGTTTTTTTTTTGCCGCCTTTATCCGCCATGATTTTTGGTGCAGGATAATCAGGGACGGTACTCTATCACCTCGTGCAGTCCAATTTGAGTAGTCACCTCTTGTTTTCGAGAAATCAGCTGTTCGGTATTAGGCACCGTTCGGTATTTGGGGACTTTCCCCTACCTGTCAAGTACTTTTGGCCTCTGACCATAGTAAATGGCATAAGAAACCATAGTTGGGGATCAAAAACTATAGTTAATGCGTGGATCAGGATGTGGTTAAACGCTCAAATTCAACTTCTCACGCATACACACTAAACCAATCAGATTGTTTTTCGCAAACTAAAAGTTAAACACATGAATTCCTTTCTACACAAACTGCACTTTATTTACCACTACATGTAATACATTTACACTGCACTCTTGTTTGTTCATTTTTTTTCTCACTTGTCACTTGTCACTTGTGTTCTTTGTTGTATCCATCTAGGTGCAAATCTTTCCTTTGTCAATCATGCTGCCAGTGCCAGTCACCTTAAAATCATGGCAGCATGCATCAGAGTTAATTTTGACCTGCAAGAAGGCAGTCAGTGTGTCAGCTCCCAGACTGTGATCCAGCACTTGAAGGTGTTGCAGGGTTTCATTGCCAAATGGAAATTTATTCAACATTTTCCTCACACAGGCCACGTAGAACTGGCGCACATCATGCCAGAACTTCTGTTGTGTGGCTGGTGCAAGCTCCTCCTCAGAAATGAATGAACGGCAGTCCATGCCAGCAACAACAACAAAAAAATAAAATAAAAAATAAAAAAATGCTGAAAATGCGTATGGTTTGAGGTATACGACGTAGGACCAAAAAAACACAGAAAAACCGTAAGAATTACGCAGAATGCGTAGGACTTGACAGGTATGAGCAAGAAAATGTCATAATGTATAGTATGCCTGTATGGATATATATACATGTATGTGCTTTGAAACAGTATGTAAAATTTTATACTAAATTAGAAATCGAGTTGGCATTGTATTTTGTGGTTAAAATGTATGTCAGGAAAATAATGTGAAGTAAGAAATATAAATAAGTTGAATAAAACTTGTGACAAATAAATTTGCATTGAAACAAATTTTCAGGAAAAAGTCACTGTTGTCAGCTGGTCAGCCGTTAACTCAAACCTGGTGGCCAGCGGTGATGAGAAAGGGGAGGTAATCATGTGGAACAGGAAAACCAACACGGTGAGCAAGTGGCGGCAAGAAAAAGACTACATCTACTGCATGGCTTTCTGTCCCCACGAACCAGCACTACTGGCTGTTGGGTAAGATTTTGTTTAAACCACAGATTCATGGAGCCGCATGTAAGCCATATAATTTTTTCATTTGTTGCAGGTGAGGTATAATTTTTCACTTTGATTTTGAAGGTTATCATAAATATAATGTTCCACAGAAAAAAAGCTGAATGTTTCAGAAATCAGATTTTGTTAAACGACAGATTCATGGAGCTGCATGTAAGCCATATAATTTTTTCATTTGTTGCAGGTGAGGTAATTTTACGCTTTGAAGGTTATCATAAAATTTAGCACAGAAAAAAAGCTGAATGTTTCAGAAATCAAAGTTTTGTTAAATTAGCTGTCAGTGTCACAAAGAAATTGATTTGTCAGTTTGCATGGTGTTCTGTCCTTGTGAACCAAAGTAGTTGGGTAATTAAGTTTGTTTTTTAACCTCGATTGCATGCCAACCACTCTAATTTAGTAAACCATATATCTTTTGTTGGTCAGGTAAATTGTTCAGCATGGCCAAGGCACATATGATTTCACATCCGTGTCTGTTTCAGAGTACGGCAGGGGACTGTTTTTCTGGTGGACTTTTCTTCTGGAAACGGTAGACTTATACACAGACTTCGCGGCCATGACGATGAAGTTCTGTCTTTGTCGTGGTGCCCGGTGCCAGGAGAAACCTTCCTGAAGGACTCAGAGAATGGTACCAACACTTTGACAGGTGGGAGGATGGGATGTTGGACTTCTAAATATTTTGTTTTTTAATCATGCTTGAGAGTGTATTTGAGCATATTCAACATGTTCAGTTCAAGAAGCTAAGCACAGATTAACAGACGAAGAACAACAAATGCAGTGCTTAGTGTTTAACAATTTTGTTTAATTTGTTGAAAGAATTTTCATTTCCTTACAAGAATTGAAAGCTGTGCTAAAAAAAACTCTTAAAATTCCTCGGCAAACAAGATATTTCTGAATTCTGTATTAATATTCTTGATACAAAAGAGAATCTGACAAAAACACAGAAGAGCTGCTAATAAAAAAAAGTGTGTATGTACAGATCATGGGTGTATCATGGGTGTGTAATTCCTCCAATGACATTCAGGCAAATCAATGTAAGAAAACGGGTGCAAGAATGTAAAAAATATTTTCTCTCAATTCACACAGTTCAGTTGAAAAGTTGCATTCCTGGCTGTTTTGTAATCAGTTTATCCATCTCAGATCCTGACAGGAACAAAGAGGGCTGTCTCATTGCCACAGGCTCCAAGGATCGCACCATCCGAGTGTGGAGTCGCACCCAGGGCAGACAACTCTTCATGAAAAAGTTGCCAGCTCAGCGCCGAGAGTTTGGCGAGCAGGGCCCAAGTAGAAACAAAGGATGGGTTGCCGTTCACTGGCTGAAGTTCAACCCGGAACAGCTTGCGTCAAGCTCTTCTGGGTAAATACAAATTGTGTTAATGAGTGAAACAGTTAATATAATTGTTGTGTGTGTGGAGGCTATATAGGGGGGGTGGTTTTTGTTGAGTTTAAGGTGTCTAAAGGGGGGGGGGGGTGTGGGAATAAGGTGGTTGACACTATTTCTACACACTTAATGCATGTGCTGTTGAACTTGCAAGGGTCACAACTTTCCGACAGAACGTGTTGAGAGGAAGAATAGCAGCGAACGACAAGAAGAAGAAGAGGAAGAATAATAATAAATAATAATAATAATGGTGATTTCTATAGCGCTTTCGAACACACAAAGCGCTTTACAAAAGCAATAACAACATCATTACCAGAATGACGCCATTGACGGAATAGAACACAATCATAAACACTTTACAACAAAACCAAAAACAAAACATAAATGTTACACAAATCCAGAGGCTCTTAAAGGAACGAACTCTCAGTATACACAACAAATTATAATGCACACATACACACACACACACCCACCCACCCACACATGCCCACACACATGCACACACACACACACACCCACCCACCCACACATGCCCACACACACGCACACACACACACACACACACACACACAGTAAACATTGTTCATCCGAAAGTGCACATTCACAGGGTCGCGACAACTACATCATCAACATTAACCTTCTAGAATGCTTCTCTGAAGAGGTGAGTCTTGAGATTTGCTTTGAAAGAAGGCAGAGATGGACTGAGACGTAGAGACAAAGGGAGTTTGTTCCAGATATGATCAGCTGCGACTGAAAGACAGAAAGAATAGAGGCTGATGCTTGCTTAGTTCTGTCTATTTGCATGTCTCTGTAATGAAAGTATTGGGACTGTTTTAGTGGTGAGCTGCTGCTGTGGAACCTGAAATATGCGAAGGGCCAACAGCATCAAGTGTTCGACTGCTCAGAGTTCCGAGCCCACTATCGTCCCATCTTCAATATCTGTGCTACTGGACCAAAAGGAGAAACACTGTGTACCTATGCACAGGAGAGAAACGTAGGTTCAGTTCACTTTGCGAGGGTTACATATATAAAGATATTTTTAAGACTCCTTCCCCTTTAAGAAAACATTTTCCCAGTGAGTTAATGAAATTGTGTGAGATATTTCATTTCTCTTGTTTTATTTTCTCCCATTGGAAAGCTAACAGTGCTCAACATGAGTCATGCTACACAGTCACAGGTGTGTGCGTCTTTACATGTAATGAGGCACTTGCTCTCCCCGCAGAATTACCAAGATCTTATGATTATGTGCTGTTTGGTGTCTCCAGGTGGTGTACGTTGTCGAGTTTGGTTTATGTTTTTTCCGAAAGTCTAAAATAGATTAAAAGACTTGCAAACAATCTTAAATTTCACACCACCTCTGACCTTCACAATATGTACATTTATGATAGAAAAAGTTATTTTTGATACTCTGCTTGGTGTCTCCAGGTGCTGTTATGGAGTGCGGAGACCACAGAGGCTGTGTCATCTCTACCTACCTTAGGGGGTCATGTCTACTGTGTGCGTAACTCTCCCATCGACCCAGGTGTGTAGCAGTATTCAGAGTTAAGACAGATGGAAATATCTAAGCAATATCATTCATTGTGGAAAAAGATGTGACTGGCATGTGAAATTAACAGGTAGTGAAATTGTGTGACCATAGCTAGCCCTTTCCGTGTGTGAGTGTTCCTCTTGGGAGCCTCTTTCTATAGTACATCTGTATGTTGGATTTGAAACTAAGTATGTGAGTGTGTGCCTGCGAATGGTTTCATGATTTAATGATACTGTTAAAGCCTCACTGAATTGTGCAGTAATGACTAGAGCAATTGTATGTCGGTTGTTCACAGAACCGTTCTTTCAATGTGAAATGTTGATGTCACCTATGAGACTGTATAATGTGCTGTGGTACCTGCGATGTGGAACCTCTTGGATGTAAAGGTGACTCTGAATAGAGATCAACTTTTGTTTACTGGACTATAGTAGTAAACCTGTCATGAAAGGACACCTACAATGTAGGGACACTTTTCGCTGGTCCCAAGGGTTTCCTCTTCAATATCAATCAATCAATATGAGGCTTATATCGCGCGTATTCCGTGGGTACAGTTCTAAGCGCAGGGATTTATTTTATTTCTAATTTTATTTTTTATTATTTTTTTATGCAATTTATATCGCGCACATATTCAAGGCGCAGGGATTTATTTATGCCGTGTGAGATGGAATTTTTTTACACAATACATCACGCATTCACATCGGCCAGCAGATCGCAGCCATTTCGGCGCATATCCTACTTTTCACACTGTAGGTACCACTGTACCATTAAGAATTTCTCATTTTAGAAACTGAAGTCCCTCTAACTCTAAGTGGAAATATGACTGCCACAATGGCGGGCAAAGAATGGTCATACACCCAAAAGCCCACTCGTGCCGACAAGTGTATGTGTGAGTCACAGCCCACGAACGCAGAAGAAGAAGAAACTAAAGTGTTTTTTGTTTGCATGTTTGTCAATAGGTCGTGTGGCGGTGGGTGTGGGGGACGCCATGATTCGTGTGTGGAACACCTCCAGCAAAACAAACCCTTATGATGTGACTACCCTGCGACAGGGCATCAAGAGTAAAGTCACTGCTGTGAGTTTTATTTGGAGAAGCACATGATATTAAAATGCAGTATAGCATAAAAGCCATCGGTAGTTGTCTTTGTGTGGGTTAGCATTCACATGCATACTTACAATACAATGACTCAATCTATTTTTATCCAATTGCATGACTTTACAAACAGTCGATACAATGACTCTGTTTTCATGCAATTGCATGACTTTAAAAACAGTCGAAGAATATTAATTTTCCTTTCATTTGCAAATACCACTAAAGTGTCATCTGAAGCCGATATTTCAATTTTTTGGTCACAGATTGAAGCGAAGCTGTATAAAAGTGTATTATAACACAACTTGTTTCTGCTTTTGACAGCTTGCATGGCACCCAAGCAAAGAGGGGTTGTTAGGATTTGGAACTGAAGATGGTCGTGTTGGGGTCTACGATGTTTTGTCCAACAAGTGAGTATGGGAAGCAGTAAATTGCTTAATTCTTTCCTTTATGAAAACAAGTTGCTTTGTACAAATATTAGCAATTCTTTGTGTAAAAAGTCACAGATTCATCTAGTCGATAAGATGCTCTGAACAGGAAATTAGGCAAAAAAAAAAAGAGGTCTGTTTACGGTAACATAGGCCCAAAAAATAGGGTCGGTAGGTCGGGGTTTTTTTTTTTTTTTTTTTTTTTCAAAAAACCATATTTTTACGTTATTTTGCACAAAAAAAACCCAAAAGATTTTTTTTTTTTTTTCCCCCCAAATGCCAAAAAAAGGTCTAGGATCGCGCGAAAAAAATAGGGTCGGTCGGGTTACCGTAAACAGACCTTTTTTTTTTTTTTTGGCCTTAGCTGGAAGTTCTCATTATTTATTTATTTTTCCTGTCAATAAACGATGTGCCAACATAACTCTGTCAGAATTGTTCTGCACTGCACATGGAATAGCTCTATTCTTTGAAGGTGAGGTTAGATGGGTTTACAGTCAACAAAGAGCTCTAAAGTGCTTTTTATTTTATTTTATTTTTTCAAAGAAAAAGTTATCGTATTGAGCTGACACTGCCAGAAAGCACACACAAAAACCACCAAAAAGACCACCACCTGACATTTATTTGAGAAAATGTCTATTTCATATTATTGTGTACAGCATTCACGTGAGTTTGTCCTGTCTGCATTTACACTGTGCTGAAGAAAACATTTGCTCAACTCTTAGATGATTGATTATCTTTCAACAGGATGCCATCGATGTCAAGCACTTTCCATCATCGCACAGTGTACGTTGTGAACTGGGGACCACATTCTGCTAATCCTGAAGGTGTGTGGATTTGTTTGTTTAATTATTCTTCTTTGATTAAGAAATCAATCCCAGAATGTCCCTGTGTGTGTGTGTGCCATTTCGGCTGTCATGCTCCATTTTCGAGGGATGCATGTTGAATAATTTTGTCTGTGTAACCCACCGAACTCTGACATGGATGGCGGAATCTTTTCCGTGCGTACTTGGTCTTGTGCTTGCCTGTACACACAAAGGGGGATAAGGAACTAGCAGTCTGAACATAAGTAGACCTGTGCGATAAGAAATATATTCACCCGTACCCCACCAGGTGCAGCTGTGTTTTGAACCCAGAACCTTTCACGTTGATAACTGACCTTCTAGGCTGTTGCGACTGACTGTCTGATGGCTCTTATGTCTTATGTTTCAGAGAGCAAGAACTACTCTTTGTACTCTGTGGGGGACTGCAAAATTCTGGAACACACCAGTGCTATGTTGTCGCGCAGTGAACACAAGGCGGAAGCTGTCAATATCACAGAGAAATTGATGACTCAGGTGACAGAAATTGGTTATATTTCTATAAGTGGTGTTTTGGTACTACACTGGAACCCCTGTTCAAAGACTCCCATTTTAAGACGTATTGCTGTCATAGATTTTCTGCCGATAACCTCTGTAAAATTACCCCTGTTTTAAAGGTGGTCGTCTACATTTTTGCTTTTTTTCAATAATCTTATGGTTAGATTTTGCTAAAAAGTTATGTCAGATGATGAATGAACTATGGGGAAAAAAGTTATAAAAAATAATATAAAAAAGATTTTATTTTTGGGTAGCGTGACTCACGCTTCCAATATTTTTTTTGCTGAGAACATGTGCTTTGCCTAAAAATACTGACCAATCAAATTCAAGCCACGCCCAATCAAGTGCAGCAACAGTTTGACACTGGAGCGCTGTCCACGCTTTTTTTTAAACGCACGAAATGCACGGGATTTGAGAGGAGTTTTGCGCTTGGCATTTTCCAAATAAGGATATCCTACTATAAGTACTACGCTGGAATACTACAATGAATTTTCAAACGGCTACTCTGGCTTCGTCTTTCCTGATCGAAAGGGGGTGTATTGTTGATATTTGAAGATAATAGACTCTGCATTTTAATGGTCAAATGGCGATTTCGGTATAAAAATGTAGACAAGGACCTTTAAGATGTAGACAAGGACCTTTAAGACTCCCTCCTTGCTTTTGCTAACCTTTTGGATCGAGGTCGTGATATGGGTGTTTCACTGTATGATTCTTTTCTCAGCAATAACCAGTTTCAGTTTGAAAAAAAAAGTTCAGCGGCTTTTAGCTTTGTGGGAACTATAAACAGTGCTTTCATAACCTTTTAGTTTTGTGAAGGTCAAATAACAGATGTAGGTGTCCTAAATATAGTACAGTGGAACCCCCTTTTAAGACCCCCTAAATTAACTTAAGACCTTCACTTTTGCTTCATAAGATTTTTTTTAGAATGATTTGCTTCTTTATTGTGTGTGTGTGTGTGTGTGTGTGTGTGTGTGTGTGTGTGTGTGTGTGTGTGTGTGTGTGTGTGTTGAGCAAACTGCTGGAAAGAATTGAAATTTAGATCAGTATCATGCTGGAGATTGTCTACACAAAAGGCAGGAGTGGTTGTAAAAACTAATAGTTGTGTATACACTACAGCATAAATTTATTCCAATAGTAAAACAATTTTTCACATTTATTACTTTTTTATTATTATTTTGTGTGTGCAGATGAGTGGTCTGAAAGCTACAGAGTTGTCGTGGAACCTTGATGTAAAAGCTGCAGCAGTTGGTGCAGATGATGGGTAGGTCACATGATTTATATTGATATCTGCATGATGAATGATCCAGACTGCTAGAACAGTAGAAGCTGGGAGAATAATCTGGATAACTCTTTGTGCTAAATAAACTGATGTTAGGGTTCAACTGTTTCTGAGTTTGATGAAATTATTACCTGGCAGTATTTGACTCAAGTGCGGATCTGCTTTCATATTCAACATGTTATCAATCAATCAATCAATCAATATGAGGCTTATATCGCGCGTATTCCGTGGGTACAGTTCTAAGCGCAGGGATTTATTTTAATTTTTAATTTTTTAATTTTTATGCAATTTATATCGCGCACATATTCAAGGCGCAGGGATTTATTTATGCCGTGTGAGATGAAATTTGTGTACACAATACATCACGCATTCACATCGGCCAGCAGATCGCAGCCATTTCGGCGCATATCCTACTTTTCGTGGCCTATTATTCCAAGTCACACGGGTATTTTGGTGGACATTTTTATCTATGCCTATACAATTTTGCTAGGAAAGACCCTTTTGTCAATCGTGGGATCTTTAACGTGCACACCCCAATGTAGTGTACACGAAGGGACCTCGGTTTTTCGTCTTATCCGAAAGAATAGCACTTGAACCCACCACCTAGGTTAGGAAAGGGGGGAGAAAATTGCTAACGCCCTGACCCAGGGTCGAACTCGCAACCTCTCGCTTCTGAGCGCAAGTGCGTTACCACTCGGCCACCCAGTCCTTGTTATGCAACCAGGGTATGAGTTGAAAAAGTCCGCCACAACAAATTGATGTGATATTATATCGATCTCAACAAGAGTGCATGCCGTGATAATTTCATCTGTGCTTTTGGGGCATGCTTGAGGCAATGTTATAGCCTAGTGAGTGTATAAACGTGTTGCATGTTTGCTCACGGTCAGCAGTGAAGAGTGAATCATTTCTGTGTCCAATTAATATTGTGAGCGTTTTTTTCTTACATCATTATACAGGTGCATGTCTGTCATTTTTATCTTGGGGTGCGGTGGATGGGTGTCCCACTGTAACAGAAAACACTAACAGGAGAGCATATGGTACAGAGCATATGTGAGCCATTTCATGCATTTCTGTGAGCAGGTCTGTCTACATCATCTCTGCCCTTGGGCTGAAATTGCTGGCGACGGTCAAGGTGCACAACAAGCTGATGAACTGCACGCGCTGGCATCCTGCGGCCACTGATGAGTCGCCCAGTGGCTCCCCCTGCAGTCACTGGCTGGCGTCAGGGGGCAATGATCAGGTGCTTCATGTCGTGGATCTCTCATGTCTCTTTGGTGAGATTTCTGGCACTGTGCGCTGTGTTTCCTATTGTTGTTGTTGTTATTGCTCATTGAATTTGTGTGTGTGTGTTCGTGTGTGTGTGTGTGTGTGTGTGTGATCTTTAGTATCAAGCTTAACTAACCATCAGAAGATTTTGCATTCTGTGAAAACGAAAATTAATATGTCTTCTTTAACTGAGAGAGAATTTTAAAAAGAAATAACCATGCTATTTTAACCAGATTTATTCTTATCAAACCTACCTGTGCAGTTTCAAAAGAAGGGGAGACGGAGAGCGTTGTGATCACCAACAGCCTGAGAGAGTTCAGAGGTCACGTGCAGCGAGTGACGGACATTTCCTGGAGCCCTCACCATGACGGCCGCATGGTGTCTGTGGGATACGACGATGAGGCCTTTGTAAGTTTGACTATGTAAACATTTGTCAGGATAGCACAAAATTGTTAACTTGCCAAGCTGTTTTTGCCCGTACAAAACGGGTGCCAGGTGTGAACAGAGCAAAGCTTTGTTTTCTCCTACTTTTTGGCTCACGAAGTGTAGCCTATGCGATCGTAACTTTGTCTCTCTGTGCGTGCGTGCGTGCGTGTGTATGTCTGTGGTAGAAACTTTAACATTTCGTCATTTGAAGACGTCACATTATGGCGTAAGAGGGTTAGACGTCACGCGAAGGAATGTCATTGTTATTTTGAGCGGGCCGAGACTAGTTGGCAGTCGTGTCTGTAAGTAGGCTACATGCAGACAGACAGATCTAGATCTAGTGTCTCGCTTTCTTGCACAGTGTCACCTATGCTTACTGTGTGTGTGTGTGTATGTGTGACGGAGTGATTGAGTTTGTGTTACTGTTTGTCGATTTCTTACGTGAGCCTTGAAGGCTTCGCCTCTTGTTTTTGCTGTTGGCCTCGATCTGTCTGTTGCAGTTTTTGTCATTTTGATTAAACCTATTAGTAAAATCATGTTCAGTACAAAATAAGAACAGCAAATCTTTTTCTTTTTTTTAAACAGTGTCAGAGCATGTCCATGTATTTAAATTCATTTTCCCAATTTGTTTTGATAGTCATAGAAATGGACATTGTGTTCACCCTCTTGGCTGCCACAAAAGGCATTGGGTACATACTGTATAGTAAAAAAGATAATAAGGGAAGCAACCATTGTATATTGGCTTTTTAATGGAAGAACGATGATTGCCTGCTCTAGTGACCTATTTTCTCAGTTTTGGGCTAACAGTTTTAGCTGGTTCTATGTGGTGTTTTTTCATTGGAGTTTTTAATCAAATTCTTCTGTCAGTCAAGGGGTTCAAAATTACAGCTGTTTCATCACATGGTTTACCTCTTTTTTTGACTCACATGCGAAGCAAAAGTGAGTCTATGTACTCACCCGAGTCGTCCGTCCGTCCGTCCGTCCGGACGTCCGTCCGGACGTCCGTCCGGACGTCCGTCCGTCCGGAAAACTTTAACGTTGGATATTTCTTGGACACTATTCAGTCTATCAGTACCAAATTTGGCAAGATGGTGTATGATGACAAGGCCCCAAAAAACATACATAGCATCTTGACCTTGCTTCAAGGTCAAGGTCGCAGGGGCCATAAATGTTGCCTAAAAAACAGCTATTTTTCACATTTTTCACATTTTCTCTGAAGTTTTTGAGATTGAATACCTCACCTATATATGATATATAGGGCAAAGTAAGCCCCATCTTTTGATACCAGTTTGGTTTACCTTGCTTCAAGGTCAAGGTCACAGGAGCTCTTCAAAGTTGGATTGTATACATATTTTGAAGTGACCTTGACCCTGAACTATGGCAGATAACTGTTTCAAACTTAAAAATTATGTGGGGCACATGTTATGCTTTCATCATGAGACACATTTGGTCACATATGATCAAGGTCAAGGTCACTTTGACCCTTATGAAATGTGACCAAAATAAGGTAGTGAACCACTAAAAGTGACCATATCTCATGGTAGAAAGAGCCAATAAGCACCATTGTACTTCCTATGTCTTGAATAGGTAACAGCTTTGTGTTGCATGACCTTGGATGACCTTGACCTTGGGTCAAGGTCACATGCATTTTGGTAGGAAAAATGTGTAAAGCATGTGAGTCGTATGGGCTTTGCCCTTCTTGTTGAAGGTATGGGATGTCAAGAAAGGTGTTGCACTCGCCCAGTTCAAAGGTCACTGGGGTCGTGTACTGACCTGTCAGTTCAGTGGCCTGGACCCTGACCTTGTGTTGACCGGCGGATCAGACAGCACTCTGATGATGTGGCGAGTGTCCCAGCAACCTCTACCCGAGTTGGGTATGTTGTGTGTCACTTTGTATTTTATTTGATTTTTATTTCAATTCAATTGTTAATTTGTTTTAAATCAATTTGATTCCATTCAGTTAAAGTTTAATTAAATAAGTTTGAGTTAACTTAAAGGCCAACATCCAAAAGAATTTTTCTCCTGGAGCGACCTAAACTTGAACCCGTCGCTCTTCTTGCATGTCTGTTTACTTCGTGTTGCACGCAAAAATTGCGCGACTTCCTTGCCGCGTGGATTGACGAAGCTGTTTTATTCTCGTGACTGAAAACACTGCAGTGCGTGCAGTTTTATTGAGTCACTTGAGAAAAAGTGACTCTATGTAATCGGTCAGTGTTAGTCTGGCCGTCCGGCCGGCCGTCCGTCCGGCCGTCCGTAGACACCACCTTAACGTTGGACTTTTCTCGGAAACTATCAAAGCGATCGGGCTCATATTTTGTTTAGTCGTGACCTCCAATGACCTCTACACTTTAACGATGGTTTCGTTGACCTTTGACCTTTTTCAAGGTCACAGGTCAGCGTCAAAGGAAAAATTAGACATTTTATATCTTTGACAAAGTTCATCGGATGTGATTGAAACTTTGTAGGATTATTCTTTACATCAAAGTATTTACATCTGTAGCCTTTTACGAACGTTATCAGAAAAACAAGGGAGATAACTAGCCTTTTCTGTTCGGCAACACACAACTTAACGTTGGGCTTTTCTCGGAAACTATAAAAGTGACCGGGCTCAAATTTTATGTGAACGTGACTCATTGTGTTGTGAATAGCAATTTCTTCCTGTCCATCTGATGCCTCATATAATATTCAGAACTGCGAAAGTGACTCGATCGAGCGTTTGCTCTTCTTGTTCTGTGGGTTCGACAGATCGGTCCAGTAGTTTGGTCTCAACCGCTCTACACACACGCACGCGCACACACACACACACATACACACATACACATACACACACTGGCACACACACACACACTCACACACACACAGGCACACACTAGCACACACACACACACACGCACACACACACCCCCGGCTCGGCTTTTTGTCCCCTCTGCCTCACTGATTTGGTTTTGTGTTTATTTCGTCATTATTTTGTTAGTAAATAGTGAACATTGCTTCAATGCCGAAGCAAAAAACATCATTATTGGTTGTAATTTGCTACCAATTTTAAAACCCGAATATCGTATTACATAGTAATTTTGACAGCAGTTCAAATGTGTACATTTACCAGTTCCATTCAGCAGACTTCCAGGTCTTTGTGACTGATTTCTGGCCAGGAATTCATCACGCTTTCTGTTGTTCATTCGTTTCCTGTGACATTGATCAGCAAACCAGCAAAGTGTGTGTGTGTGTGTGTGTGTGTGTGTGTGTGTGTGTGTGTGTGTGCCTTTGGTTATATCGGTTTTTGTTGTTGTTGATGAGTACGTAACAAAATGTAGTCAGTATAATTATATACGTTTGCACCATACCTCATCTCCCGTGAAATATCAACAGAGTTCGAAGTTTCAGTTTGTCAATCTGTATAGTATGATTTGTTTTCAAATACGTTTTGTCTTTCTTTCCTTGTCCTGGTTTGTTTACAGATCATCGTCATTTTTTAATCTCGGAAGATCTAACTAGTGTTCTGAGCATCGCCTAAGTAGACATCAACAAGCATGTACATACTTGAATGATCTTGCCGTTGTCTATCTTTTGCGATATCATGTCCATTTCCACATCGCAACATTATTGAATATTTGTACCAGTTTCAATTTGTCTGATAGATGTTGAATGACACAGAAATAACACGATTTCTTCGTGAACTTCAATTTAATATATCAGGTGTACGATACATCTACACAGTTGTGTGTGTGTGTGTGTGTGTGTGTGTGTGTGTGTATGTGTGTGTGTGTGTGTATTGTGTGTGTGTGTGTGTGTGTGTGTGTGAGTGTGTGTGTGTGTGTGTGTGTGTGTTTGTGTTCTTGAACATAACTACACCCATGTGTTTATGAGTTACATAATTATATATATGCGTTCAGTCAGTCTGCATGTTTCCTTTCACAAAATAAGACACAACATCAAAAATGAATACAGATTTGATCTGCAAGGAGGAAATATCAAACCAACTCACACCCCAAACCTAAAGCAGCTCATGACAAACTTTTGGTACACACTTTGCAAAATAATACTCTAATTTCTAACCAGCTGCATTACACGCTGCCAACAGAGAGAGAACAAGTCGCGTAAGGCGAAATTACAACATTTAGTTAATCTGTCGAACCCACAGAATACACAAAACTAAGTCCATCTCACGATGAACACGAGCCGAAATTATATGCACTCGACTTATGAAATAGAAAGAAATCAAATACGACGAAGAGAAGAAAAAGTTTGAAAGTACCATTGAACTTCCATGTCGGCGTGTGGCTGAGCTTAAAATAGGAATGTTGTTGCAATCTGTTAGGCACTTTCCCTTTTGACAGGTAGTTTTTGCATGTACAGCAAAACACGGCCTTTTTTACAAATCCTAAAGACTGTCGGAAACTTCGCATGCTCTCTTGTGAACGCCATGTGAAACATTGATTCTGAAACAAAAATCTATGGCATGAATGACAATGGAAAGACGGTCTCTCTCTGATTCCAAGTTCATAATGACAGTTATAAAGTGCTGAATTTAAAAAATCTGTAGATGAAGTAAAATCATTTGAATGTTGGCTTGTTGAAACTTCATAACAAACAGCCACCTCGTCTATATCATTATCTGAAAGAATGCCAACTTCCTTTGAAACACCAACATTTGTATGGAAAACTTCTGTTTCTGTCATCTTTGATTTCATTTGACAACTTGGACTGATGGCATCTTCCAGAGATATATCCATTACTTTCAACTTGCGCCTCTTTGTATTCCTGTAAGCCTGCCACTTATTTATAAAAAGAAACGTTTGATACTTTTACCAAACAGTTAGTATAATGCACGATTTACCTGTATTCGTCTTTAAATTCTGCAAGACTGAAGCGAAAGAGGTCTGTCTCAGTTTTGTCGTCAGTTTGTTGTGTACATTTACACACGCACAACGAACAACACATGCACAGGCCCGGGGGAAGCTCTCCTTTCTTATGTCCGACGATAGACGTATACATGTAGTTTACATGTTTATTAGTCATCTATTTGATAGATTACGTGTATGATATGACGGAGAGTCGCATCGGTTTGATGCCGTGAACCCAACCGTGGCTGTGGCTGTCGTTTGAAGTAGCCTACTTCTTTATAAAGATTCATTTACATTCTACTTCTGACCAAGGCATGTTTGGTACCTACTGAATCCTTGTTGCGTGTATTTTTACGTGGCACGTTGCCCAAAGTTGTATTCTTGAGGAGCATAAAATAAAACGTGTTACAAAGTTATCTCAAAACTCTGCAGTGACTGCTCGCGCAGCAGGTCAGCTAATTATAGCACGCAGCCTCCACAGACAGCTTTCGAGCCGAGACCATATAATATATGAGTCGCCGCTCCTGCGGCTCGTCAAAAACTGCACGCACTGCAGTGTTTTCAGTCACGAGAATAAAATAGCTTCGTCAATCCACGCGGCAAGGAAGTCGCTCGATTTTTGCGTGCAGCACGAAGTAAACAGACATGCAAGAATAGCGACGGGTTCAAGTTTAGGTCGCTCCAGGAGAAAAAT
>NC_090250.1:44900287-44915287 GCF_037325665.1 Littorina saxatilis
GTGCAAGGCCAGTTCAGTGCCTGGTGATCACATGTAGCAAGCACATAATGCCCGTGATATTACAGACTCTCTATCGCTCCTATGAGGAGAAGAAATGAAGAAGAAAAGTTAACCGGACAGTTCAGGAAATTTCTAGAAGCAAAGGGAGGTAACTCTTACTTTTACGTATTACATTGAAGGGAGGTATCTTCTCTTCTAATGCAGCACGCCTGATCAATCTAAGTACAGAATATATAGAGTCGATGTTAGACCTGGTTTTCAAGTATCTAGAATTCTTCTAAGAAAAGGAAGATAACTCAAGTCAAAAAGTTATTTTTCAGCAAAAGAGTGTGTTGATGGTGATGCTTTCACACTGTCAGTCCCGACTTTTAATCCAAATGTATGAGCCTCACAACTTTCATCTATCGCTTGTATTCTCATTGGAATAAGATTCTAGAAGTTTCTGAGAGAGAGGGAAGATCAAGAAACACCCCGGGCGAAGCCGGCCCTGATGCTAGTACATATTAATAAAAGAGAGTGTCTGTCTGTGTGTCTGTCTGTCTGTCTGTGGTCGCCATACCTCTGAGATGGCAAGAGGCAGGAACAAGATAGTGTGCACGTACACTCCCTAGGTGCCGCAGATGTGCACCTGGGTTTTTAGTTTCTTGATTCACTGTTTCCTTTCTCAGAATATGGACCTCCCATTTATTGAATACAGCCTATATGGTGCAAGACCAGTTCAGTGCCTACTGTTCACCTGTAGCAAGCACATCATGCCAGTGATATTAGAGACTTGCTATTGCTCCTATGAGGGGAAGAAATGAAGAATGAAAAATTAACTGGACAGTTCCGGAAATTTCTAGAAGGTAAGGGAGATAACTCTTTTTTGTCTGTGGTCGCCATACCTCTGAGATGGTAAGAGGCAGGAACAAGATAGTGTGCACGTACACTCCCTAGGTGCCGCAGATGTGCACCTGGGTTTTAGTTTCTTGATTCATTGTTTCCTTTCTCAGGTTATGGACCTCCCATTTATTGAATACAGCCTATATGGTGCAAGACCAGTTCAGTGCCTACTGTTCACCTGTAGCAAGCACATCATGCCAGTGATATTAGAGACTTGCTATTGCTCCTATGAGGGGAAAAAATGAAGAATGAAAAATTAACTGGACAGTTCCGGAAATTTCTAGAAGGTAAGGGAGATAACTCTTTTTTTGTCTGTGGTCGCCATACCTCTGAGATGGCAAGAGGCAGGAACAAGATAGTGTGCACGTACACTCCCTAGGTGCCGCAGATGTGCACCTGGGTTTTAGTTTCTTGATTCACTGTTTCCTTTCTCAGATTATGGACCTCCCATTTATTGAATACAGCCTATATGGTGCAAGACCAGTTCAGTGCCTACTGTTCACCTGTAGCAAGCACATCACGCCAGTGATATTAGAGACTCGCTATAATTGCTCCTATGAGGGGAAAAAATGAAGAATGAAAAATTAACTGGACAGTTCCGGAAATTTCTAGAAGGTAAGGGAGATAACTCTTTTTTGTCTGTGGTCGCCATACCTCTGAGATGGCAAGAGGCAGGAACAAGATAGTGTGCACGTACACTCCCTAGGTGCCGCAGATGTGCACCTGGGTTTTAGTTTCTTGATTCATTGTTTCCTTTCTCAGATTATGGACCTCCCATTTATTGAATACAGCCTATATGGTGCAAAACCAGTTCAGTGCCTACTGTTCACCTGTAGCAAGCACATCATGCCAGTGATATCAGAGACTCGCTATTGCTCCTATCAGGGGAAGAAATGAAGAAAGAAAAATTAACTGGACAGTTCCGGAAATTTCTAGAAGGTAAGGGAGATAACTCTTTTTTTGTATCCAAACAAAGGAGGTAAAGCTAATGATAATGGGATAGCGAGCGTCTTAAATTGCTACAGGGCTCCGCTTACTCCCAGGCGAAGCCGGGTTTAACTGCTAGTATATATATAAGACCAGAATTTCTGGTGTAAACCAGAAACAATATTTGCCAGAAAGCAGGGAAAAAAGGATTATTCTTATTCTGGTAGCAAACCAGAAATATAAACTATGTGTATATAAATGACCCAGAAACAATATATGTATTTCTGGTGCAAACCCGAAAGCAGTGTAATTAAAAGGTGATTATTCTGGTAGGCACCAGAAATACATATCGACTCGCTGGGGTCTGGCATTTTGGTCATTTTATGAATGAAACTGATGACCGAAACTGCTGAAGTTATGGAGCTGGGAGCGTAATTATCCTCGAATAATGAGGCAATAAATCTCACCACTGTTGACTCAGACACGGGGATTTGGAGTGCTACGCCTTTTTGGTTACAAAAGGTATGTAGCTGGGTCCATGTACGCTTGTAGGCCTGCACTGTACTATCGGATACTGACGCGGTTGCCAGCGCCTGCGCCGTGGCGTCTAACCCAGCGAAGCCGGCAGCGGAGGCACTCTGGTTGGTAGCGATGCTGCTACCGGGCAAAGGAATCGAAAACGCTGCACCTGCAACCGAGATAGCGCATCAGCCACTGAGTTATCTTTTCCTCGCACATGTTTTGCCGTTAGAGTTAAATTTAACTCCAAGCTCTTCAACACGAGTCTACGCACCAGGACCATCACTATCGGTTCTTTCGAAGTCTGTTTGCTAAGGACCGATACCAGGGCGCTATTATCAGTGTGTAGAATGAGCTGTTTATTTTCTAGATCTCTCCCCCAAGTCTCAACAGCCATAACTATGGGATACAATTCAAGCAGCGTGATGTTTTGTTTTGTCCACCATTCGGACCATTTTCCACAAAACCAGGCTGAGCCAAATATGGCGCCATAGCCTATCGACCCTGATGCATCAGTGTATAAGTTCACTTCGTGACATGGGACCTGCCTAAGATCCTGAAACAAACATTTCCCATTGTGCCCTTCCAAAAAAGCAAGCCATAACCTCAAATCCTCCTTTACCTCCTGGTAAGCCTTATCCTGAAATGGGGAGCCTTCACCCCAATGGTTAGGTCGATCAGTCTGCGTAGAAATAGCCGCCCAGGGATAATCACCTCACATGCAAAGTTTAACAGCCCGAGTATTGCCTGAAGTTGACGGAGGGTAGCTTTGGGACATGCTAACAGTTGTGAAATTTCATTCGTACATTTTGTCAGTTTTTCAACTGGCAAACTCTTCTTCTACAGTATCTATTTCGAATCCCACGAAGGACATGGTTGTCTGTGGACCAAATGTTTTTTCCGGAGACATGGGTAGGCCTAAATCTGAACACATTTCCAAAAAACTCCTGAACTGAAAAGTCCCTACTTCCTTGGACACAGATGCAAGGAAAAAATCATCCAAGATGTGCACCATATTTAACCCCAGCTTCTTTCTCCCTATCCATTCTACGGCCGAGCGGAATGCCTCAAAGATCTTACACGAGGCCGAACATCCCATTTGTAGCGCCAGATCCACATAAAAACAGCCCTTCCACTGAAATACAAACAAATGGTATTCGTCCGGATGCACCGGTATTATCCGAAATGCATGCTTTACATCCGTTTTGCACATAAAAGCTTTTGCACATAGAGTTCTGACAACCATTATTGCCTCTTCTATCGTGGCATATCTTACATGCGAGTGTTCCGGACCTATCCCATCGTTGATCGATTGGCCCTCTGGGAAAGAAAGGTGATGTATCATCCTGAATTCTCCTTTGGCCTTCTTTTCTACTAGACCTACTGGGGAACACTGAAACTGTGGAAAAGGGGGGCTTACGAAAGGACCGTGCATCCGGCCTGCCGAAATTTTTTTTTTGATGTGTTGGTCTACTACTTGGGGTTGCAGAGCTGCCGACTTTAAATTTTTGTGAACTATGCTGGTAACTTTCCCCTGAAACCCCACCCTAAACCCGTGCCTAAACCCATCTAACAGAAACTCTGCCTTTTTGCTATCATATCCCTCTAACCAGAAAGCCAATCGATCCACGCTGACAGGGGTCGGTACATTTTTAGTGGCTGGTTGATGGTCCGGAGCCTCTGGAGGAGGGAAAGGGCCGATCCCCAGACTTTTCGGGGCATTTAGAACCCTGGTGCTTCCCACTCTTGCAGTGGTAGCACAAGTGACTGAACCGGCAAGCATCCCTGTTACATGCACCCCTGGTGTGGAAAGGGTAACAGTAATTTTTGGGGATGCTGTTCTGGCCAGTCCTGGTCATTTGCACTGAGGATGCCCGTCCCCCAATGAATCTGAGGCGAGCCTCTGTGTACAGGTTTGGACAGGCATCCCCCCACTGCAGACGGCCCTGCTCTACCAGCCTCCTAAATGCCCTATCGTATGTCGCCCAATCGGCCCCATCCCGCATCAGGTTTTCCACGTGACGGTAGTGCACCGCCAGCCCTTGTGCCTTGGTAGTGAATTTTGCCAGGTAAATTGACCCGAATATGTTCCATGCTGACCTCCACTTCTCCGCAGTCAGTGAGGTGGTCTTGGCAGAGGTCTCACTAATCCGGACGGAGGGCCCATCCTCTGCACTGTCTATTCTAAGATTAAAGGCGCGCGGTTTGTCCTGTTTGAGCAACAGCGCCAGGTCGATTGCCTCGCCGCTCCACACTCGCGCCTTCATTTTGTCGCCCACAAAGAGATCAACCGGAATAAGGGCCCGGGCTCACCTGCAATCTGCTGTACCAGGCTTGCGCTACCCCCGCATTGTGGCGTTGGCAGCTGTGCTGCTGGCCCTTGTAGTGGCGCTGCTGTTGACTGCAGCGTTGATGTTGTTGCCGGTGCTGTTGGTTCTGCCGTTCCCTGCTGCCCCGCGATGTGTTGGACTTGTGCAGCCAGCGCTCGATTCTCCTGCCGCAGCTGTTCCTGTCCTTCAGATAGCCTCCGGAGTTCTGCCAGGACAGCTTCAATCGGTGACGCCTGTGTTACCGTGTTGTCGGCCGCCTGGTGTTGGGAAGCAGCGCTTGCCGTGGCATTCGGTCGGGTTCTAGCCGGCCGCTTCGAGGTTGCTGGCTTTCTTGGCGGCATCCTGTGATTTCTGCTGATAATGAAATAATTGCAGTATCACTGTGGGTGTCCCCTTATTAAAGACCCACTCCCACCATCTAATGTGTCGGATACTGGTTGTCCACCGATTCTGCAGCTGCAATAAATTAAACACTTCAATCTTACTCTGACTATGTGGCGTGCCGCCGCCGACTGCTTTCTGCCTGAAATAGTCAATGTCAGATGTAATTTATTGGTGGATTTGTCTCCATTAACTCTCATAGTCATATGCAACCACACATGGTCTTAGTCTATCATCCGAGACTGACCGCCCTGAATTTTCTTACAACTGCTATCTGGTCTTCTGTCAACAGCCACACCCCGGCTGTGACTCCATTGCACGCACTCATGTTCTGAGTCTATGACCGACCGCATTACAATTTCTTATCGCTAATACCTGGTCTCTTGTCATCAGCACACACACCAGCTGTGACTCCATAGCACACACACATGCTCTGAGTCTATGACCGACTGCCCTGAAATTTTCTTATCGCTAATACCTGGTCTCATGTCATCAGCACACACACCGGCTGTGACTCCATAGCACACACACATGCTCTGAGTCTATGACCGACCGCCCTGAAAGTTCTTATCGCTAATACCTGGTCTCATGTCATCAGCACACACACCGGCTGTGACTCCATAGCACACACACATGCTCTGAGGCTATGACCGACCGCCCTGAACTTCTTATCGCTAATACCTGGTCTCATGTCATCAGCACGCACACCGGCTGTGACCCCATAGCACACACACATGCTCTGAGTCTATGACCGACCGCCCTGAAATTTCTTATCGCTAATACCTGGTCTCATGTCATCAGCACACACACCGGCTGTGACTCCATAGCACACACTCATGCTCTGAGTCTATGACCGACCGCCCTGAAATGTCTTATCGCTAATATATGGTCTCATGTCATCAGCACACACACCGGCTGTGACTCCATAGCACACACACGTGCTCTGAGTCTATGACCAACCGCCCTGAAATTCCTTATCGCAAGTACCTGGTATCATGGGACATCAATACCGTAACCCTTACCACTATTGTCACAGCCGCACAAAACAAGCCTGGCAGAACTGATGAGTAGTTGAACTTGTGATGTTTAATCAACATACTGCACCGTCAAACTGAAAACAATGTAACATAACAATCACTCGACCATACTAATAATGAACAACAACTACTAACATTACACTGACACAACAAAAACAAAGGGAAACAACCTGTGAAACTTGTCATTTTGAAAAACGGTTCTGTTACACTTAAAGGGAGATAATAAGAATTCTACCAACTTAGAAAAAGAGCTCTGATCATTACCTTTATCTCTTACACACTTTACACAAAAAAAGGGAATAACAAAACAAACCAAAAACTTATTCTGAATCACAGGTAAGCACACTGTTGACTGGGAAAATGGTTAAAAACAAAATAACTATGAAACGTTATCCTTTGGCACAAATGCATTTCCATACACTACCAACCGTTTAATTAAAAGGCAAACATGTATAAAATACCACTCTTACTTGAATTTGACACACTGAACACTAATTAAACAGTGAAATAAACTTTGTAAAAGTGCGCACATCATGGCGAATACTGAAACACCACATGGTGAAAGACTGTACCAAAAAACGTACAAAACAATAAACTTTTACTTACTACAAGACAAATATAATTATTCCTGAATAGAAAATTAACAATAGAAACAAATTGAACAATATTTACCCAATGATGGCCTTTGTGCGTCATGTTTATGGCTGATGTTAATGGAACAAAAAACTGTGGCTTATACTAAGAAAAATGGCAGACAGGAAGCGCCGGAACAGGAAGCGCACCTCATTCTTACAGCAAAATGTTCCTGCATATTCTGAATAAACCTTTAATCTATTTTACACATATTTGTTGTAAAATTAATAGCTAAATAACAAATTAAAAAAACTATCAAACTTGTAGAACTTTACTGATCAAAAAGAGCAACAACAAAAAAGCTGGATCTGGAACAGATTTGGACTAACATGATTTAAAGATGGATATGGCATAGGATTTCGCGTGGCGCCTTTCACAACTATTACTGGCATGGAAGTAGGCTCCCAAAAGGGGGCCAAAACGCCCCGTCCTATACTACTGCCTTTTAGTTCTCTGTATCTGTAAGTTACCCTACACTTGTGGGAGTTGTGTGCCAGAATCACTCGTGCTGTTTACCTGACACTGACAGTGAAACCTTCTTCCACTTGTAATGTAACTGTTTTTCTGACAGACCCCTTTTAACAACCCATTGCCCTGCCAACGTGCAAAACAGCTTTTTTCAATGATTTATACAGTCTGCACTGCCCGCACGGTGCCAGGTGCACCCCATCAGCTAGGAAGCTGCGCCTCAGTGTGTTATATTTCTGGGCATTCTGTAGAGGAAAGAAGACAAAATCATGTGTCCAGAAGAACAACCCCGCCGTGTTATTCACTTCTGCGGCCAGCTTTTCGTTCACCTCTTGGGCCTTGGTATTGTAGTCCTCATGCATTGCACGCCCCTTCCCTGTAGGATGAAATCGAGGCATTAGTTGACATATCATGACCGCTCTGATGTGGAACTTCGTCTTCAAATGCGTGGCTGTCGCCAACAATTGAGCAGCGATCAGTTCTGCCGAGTCCCTTGGGAAAATATCGTTATCCCCAATCAACAAAATCAACAACGCAGTCGAGTGACTAATCATAGTCATATGTACTCACAAAGATTTTTTATCTTCCAGCCTCCGACCCCCTTCATGGACACCTTGCATTGCTGAAATCCAAAATGATTATCCACTAGCCCATCCCTCTCAGCGAACTCGCTAAGTCTTCGCACAAACGAATGACCGTACACCATGATATTCCCCCACTTGCAGGATGACCTAGATTCCGCTGATCTAGCCATTGTTTTCCGAACAAAGACCTGTACTTATGCTCAACGCTAACTACACTGATCACCACAGTTTTTTCCCAAAAAAATTGCGTCAATTACCCCTCAACCTTACGAGGTATAACTTGACCACATAAAAACATCAAATTCAATACTTATTCCTTCGACCCACGTCGAATCCCCTTCGATGCAAGCTTGTCCGTGCTGTAGCGTCCCTTTTTGAGAAGTGGCCTTGACCCTTGATAGCAAATCTATCATGACAAGAAAGGTGGACTAGGCCAGTGGACTCAAAATAAAATGGGATCGGTCTTGAGACCTGTAACTAACTCCTCAACTTAAATTTCATTTAGTCAAGTAGCTGTCGAACTCACAGAATGAAACTGAACGCAACGCAACGCAGCAAGACCGTATACTCGTAGCATCGTCACTCCACCGCCCGTGGCAAAGGCAGTGCACGTGGAATTGACAAGAAGAGCGGGGTATTCGTTGCGCTGAGAAGGATAGCACGCTTTTCTGTACCTCTCTTCGTTTTAACTTTCTGAGCGTGTTTTTAATCCAAACATATCATATCTATATATTTTTGGAATCAGGAACCGACAAGGAATAAAATGAAAGTGTTTTTAAATTGATTTCGAAAAAAAAATTTTGATAATAGTTTTTATATATTTAATTTTCAGAGCTTGTTTTTAATCCGAATATAACATATTTATATGTTTTTGGAATCAGCAAATGATGGAGAATAAGATAAACGTAAATTTGGATCGTTTTATAAATTTTTATTTTTTTTTACAATTTTCAGATTTTTAATGACCAAAGTCATTAATTAATTTTTAAGCCACCAAGCTGAAATGCAATACCGAACCCCGGGCTTCGTCGAAGATTACTTGACCAAAATTTCAACCAATTTGGTTGAAAAATGAGGGCGTGACAGTGCCGCCTCAACTTTCACGAAAAGCCGGATATGACGTCATCAAAGACATTTATCAAAAAAATGAAAAAAACGTTCGGGGATTTCATACCCAGGAACTCTCATGTCAAATTTCATAAAGATCGGTCCAGTAGTTTAGTCTGAATCGCTCTACACACACACACAGACACACGCACACACACGCACACACACACGCACATACACCACGACCCTCGTTTCGCGATTCCCCCTCGATGTTAAAATATTTAGTCAAAACTTGACTAAATATAAAAAGGCTTTGGTTGGGGGGGGGGGGGGGGGGGGGGGGTGGGGGTGGGAGTTAGGGGATTGTGAGTATAGGTGCATGTAGTATCTGTATATAGATTCTCGAGCATATAAATACCGCCGCTGATAAACAGATGTACCAGAAAGCGCCGAACACTTACCAGAAAGCTTAATTACCACCATGAAGACTGTCGCCGCTTTCCTCTTATTCTTCGTGGCCGCGCCAAGCCTAGTGGACTCAACTTTCTTCAAACGCAGGGGTTATTTCAAGAGCTGCAGTAGTAAGTAGAAATTAAACAAACAGTTTTCAGTTATTAGGCATATGTGCTGATTTGTGACCGAATTCCTTGCTGGGAGTGCAATTTCACTATGCAAGCTTTTTTTTGCGTTTGAATCGCAAATTCGATCAGTTCTTCGACTTTTTATAATGCTCACAGATATCAATGACTATTACAGATGAAACCCGTACGGATTAAGTTACCAAAGTCTGTAACCAAGCAAATGCGCGCACATTCCGCTCTCAGAGGCGGAAGGGTAGGACGGAAAAGTATAGTGCGCATCAGTGACGAATTTTTTTCTCTGCAAACATTACCCAAACACAGCAGTGAACAATCAAACACTTATGTTAACGTTTTTTCTGATATTGTATGGTGACATATCTACAAACCCTAAGACGACCTGTGAAGCTGATGGGGCATGAATGAGAGACAGCTTTTGGCCACGAGTTCTTTTAAACGTAGAATGATTAAATGTTGAATTATTACCTTTGAAACAGTAAATAAATATATCGATAGTCATGACTTTTGTAATTTGTTCTGCAGAAAGAGAGAGAGAGAGAGAGAGAGAGAGAGAGAGAGAGAGAGAGAAGGAGAGTCAGACAGAGAGAGAGAGAGAGAGAAAGAGAGAGAGAGAGAGTCAGACAGAGAGGGAGAGAGAGAGAGAGAGAGAGAGAGAACGAGCGAGTCAGACAGAGAGGAGAGAGAGAGAGAGAGAGAGTCAGACAGAGAGGGAGAGAGGGAGGAGAGAGAGAGAGAGAGAGAGAGAGAGAGAGAGAGAGAGAGAGAGAGAGAGAGAGAGAGAAAAAGAGACTAACTGTGAATATTGAAATGTGATTTGATATTCTGTTGGCAGGTTGCTCATCTTTGAAAACAAGCATTTGAGGACCTGCAGGGGGACGTACAAGGTTCGTATATTAGATTCTGCTAATTAAGGTCTCTGTTCATTTTCATTTTCATTTTCATTACTTTATTGTCCCATCGCTGGGAAATTCGGGTCGCTTCCTCCCAGTGGAAAGCTAGCAGCAACGGAGTCGCGCTAGGTGTCTGCGTTTTTAGGTGTATTCAGCCACCTGCACTTATGGCAGAATGACCAAGGTCTTTTACGTGCCATTGTGATGACACGGGGGTGGGACATGGCTTCCGTCTCTGGGTCTGCACATAAAGTTGACCCGTGTCCGTCCCAGCCCGAATTCGAACCTGCGACCTTTCGATCACAATTCCAGTGCTCTACCAACTGAGCTACCCGGGCCCCAAAGGAAGGACCATATAAAAAATGTATAAACATGTATGAACCACATTCTATGCCTTTGCAGATTTACAATACATTCACAATGCGCGAAGTTGAATATTCTATTCTACGACGATTTCATTCTCAAGATTTCCCACTTTATTGATACAACACACACAATTAAAGATTAAATTAATCTTCATTGTCACGAATGTAAGAGTGTCGAAAAATCACCATAAAGCGCCTTTTTATTTTATTTTAATGTAGACATACACAAAAAAGCTCAGTAACATGATATGGGGAGATGAGTTCCGTAAGTGTCAGGCGAAGGCGAATCGCTCTGCCAAACCCCCTTTCTTCGTGGTTGTTTAAAAAACAAAATTCTCTCTTGTTTGTTTATGTGAGCTGCGTTGTGTCGAGTTAAAATGTTATGCTGATGTAGCAAAGTGCACTTCGCTACCCTAAACACTCTAATCATCGCATAGCGAAACAGCCTTGTGTACAGTACAAAACGGGATACCCATCCCATAGCAGACGATACGATGATGCGCGCGCACATTGCCGGCGCAAATAAAATACCTTTCTTTATATATCTACCTAACTTCTATCTTTCAAAGTCCCTTTTATCTTTGATACGGTCCTAATTATATTTAGGTTTGCATAGAAGTCACTGATTAGGCTGGATGGGCTGCATATTATTGTGTTATTTACGATAATGCTTCGAACTGACCAAAGCGTCACTCTGACATTGACCGGTTTTCACGTATCGTCGAGAGAAATTGATTCTCACAAACTCATCTTTGTCTTTTCAATCATTGTTTTGTCATTTTTGTATCACTATTACATATCCCGTACCTATGTTGCATATGATTTTAGTTTGTTTATAAGGATTTGGTTGTAATGAGTGATGCTTGGTTCCTCTGCAAAGATTGCTAATTTATGCAGACAGGTACTCGCGCAGGAATTTAGCCGATTCCATTTACTTTCGGACTTTACCGCTTCGTACTAAGTCAATGTATAATTTTCCCCCAAGTAACGCATATCATGATGTTTGTCTAGGGTTCTTCTTTTTATCTGTATGATTTATGAGTTTGTCCATTATTCCAGTTTAGAGAGTTTTGTAATTTTCCGCACTGAAGTTGGTTCAGTGCCTTCACTAGGACCATTGTTTTTGCATCATACTAAATAAATATAAGTTTTTTCCGAAATGTGATCTATTGCAATGGAAAGCTAAAGGTCGTAGCTTTAATTTGATGTATTGTTTGTTATGATTGGTTATGTATTTGTTTAAATAACGTAGGGTAAAGCAAGTGTAAGAAAACACAGATTTCGTGTTTCTGGCCGTATTCAGGCGATTTTTATTCTCGGCGGACGGTGCTTTCTGTGCAGTCCGCGCCGGGGCTATAAGTATAGGCCGGACACCGGCATAAGCATGCATTCGCTCCTAGCAGCTGAACACGACACTACACTTGCTTTGCTGTCTACGGGTTTCGCCTTCGGCCTCTACGTTTCCTTGCATTGTTTTCTTAAATAAAAAGTTGAAACAAGACGCTTGGACTTGGGCTTCGTGTACCTACATCTACTACTACCCTTCCACTCCTCCACTACATTTGGCGCTGCGAGCAGGGTCCAGAAGCATCAACTGAAAGAAGACAGTACAGGCAAACATGGCGGACGAGGCAAACACCCCCAACCTGCGGCTCTGCAAGCTGAGGCGTTTCACCGGCGAGGGCGACTGCGCCGAGACTTTCATCCAGGAGGCCAAGCTGAGCTGATCCTGCAGCTACAGACGGTCCCTGCACTTGCAGCGGCATGGATCCTGGGAGCGCTGGACGGAAGGGCTCGACAGGAGGTCATCAGGCGACCAGCAGCAGAGGTCAACACGCCGGCCAAAATTTACGCCATCTTGGAGCAGACGTGGGGCGACCAGCGAGAGAGTGTCGCGCTGGCTGCCGCCTTCCACAGGCGACAACAAGGTCTCGGCGAGTCTGTTAGCGAGTACGCCAGCCACCTACGCGCTGCATGGGCCAAGACCAATGCTGCCGAGGCCAACACACTGAACGACAATACGCTGCGCAAGACCTTCGCCACAGGACTCCACCCACAATCCTGAAGCGTGACATGTGCCGCTTCCTGCGAGAAAAGCCGGCCGCCACCTTCGACGAGGTCACCAGCGAGGCCATGCGATGGATGCGGGAAGATAGCCCTGCTGAAGCAACAGCTGAACAAGTCTTCGCTGCACCGGACCCCTCCATCGCAAGGCTCGAAGCACGCATCGCTGCCCTCACCACGGAGACAGAGTCCCTCAAGCTACAACTGGCGTCACAACCACCATCAGCTGCACCGACGTACCACCATCACCAACAGCAGAACCATCAACCCCAGTGCAACTGGTGTGGCAGAGTCGGCACCGGGAATCCGACTGCTTCCAGAAACAGCGGTACCACAACAAACAGCGGCATCGGCCCCGACCACACAGCAACAACAACAACAGCACCAGCAGCATGAAAAACTTTTAACCCCCGCTGTCACCACAAAACATTCAGCGGGGGGTAGGAAGAAGAAGACCTCACTCACCGGCCAGTGTCCAACTGCCGATATCTCAATCAACGGACGCCCGGCCGAAGCTCTACTCGACACAGGCAGCGAGAGGTGACGACCGTCACCGACACATGGGTGGCCCAGCATCTCTCCCACTGCGACATCAGTGCCTGCCACGTCACCCTTCGAGCTGTCAACGGCGCTGAAGTTCCTTACTCCGGGGTCATCGTCGTCGACATCTCCATCCTGGGCCACCTCTGCAAGGATGTTCCAGTCCTTGTCGTCAAGGAGCCTACCGAGCCGTTCATGCAGAACCGCAAGAAGCGACTGCCGGTCTTGGTGGGCATGAACGTCCTTTCCACTTGTCTGCCCCAGATGTCCAACCTCCCTCCTTCCCTGCAAGCTGCTGTCCGGGAAGTTCGACTAGATCGCAACTCAACACGTGGTCTAGCTCGGACTTCCACTCCCTGCTCAATCCCTGCCTACTCCATGGCCACAATCCGGGTTACCAGCAACCAGAGGTACACTCGGCAATTGCTGGCTTCCCCCCTTTCCCATCCCCTTCCTGGCGGTCTGCTGACTGTCCCCACCTTGGTCGCTGGGGACCCCTCCTGCCGGTTCATCAGGATTGCAAACCTCTCTCCTGAGGACAAGACGCTGCCTGCCAGAACGCCGATCGCCACACTGCACGCCACTGACACAGTCGAGAGCCAGTCCGACGTCACCTACAGCGCTACAGTCAACGAGCTAGTCATCTCCACGCAGCGCCTGTCTTCAGGAGACACGAAAACACCGGCACCAGCTCCATTCCATCTGCCAGACTTCAATGGAACCAGCAGCCAGAAGCAACGCCTCGAAGAGCTGCTGAGCAAACGAGCTGACGCGTTCCAGACCACTCCAGCAGACTTGGGCTACTGCGACGCCGTCCACCACAAATTGAGGACGACAGACTCCAAACCCGTCGCCCAGCCTTACCGCCGCATTCCCCCAAACAATTTCAAGGAGGTGCAAGAGCATTTGAAGGAGCTGCTCGACCGCAATATCATCACAGAGAGCCATAGCCCTTACGCTGCCCCAATTGTCATCGTCAGGAAGAAGGACGGCTCCATCCGCCTCTGCGTCGACTACCGCCGGCTCAATTCCAAGACAGTCGGCGACGCCTACCCGCTGCCACGAATCCAGGAGTCCTTTGACGCACTGGTGGGGTCTCAATACTTCTCGACCCTCGACCTGGCCAGCGGCTACCACCAGATTGCGATGGACCCGGCGGACCAGCACAAGACGGCGTTTGTCACCCCCATGGGCCTCTACGAATACACACGCATGCCCATGGGACTCATCTCTGCCCCAGCCACGTTCCAGCGTCTTATGCAGACCACGATGTCAGAGTTCTTGTTCCAGTTCTTGCTCGTCTACCTGGACGACCTTCTCGTCTACTCCAAGACCTTTGACGAGCACCTGGAACACCTCGACTGCCTGCTGGAACGTCTTATCAAGACCGGCCTCAAGATCCGTCCAGACAAGTGTCAGTTCCTTCGCCGCCAGGTCACCTATTTGGGCCACACAATTTCGGCAGAGGGCATCAGCTGTGAAGCCGGCAAGGTCGACGCCGTGGTCAACTGGCCTACGCCCACGACCACAACTGAAGTCCGCAGCTTCCTCGGGTTTGCAAGCTATTACCGGCGCTTCATTGCCAAGTTTTCGAAGCTCGCGGGTCCTCTGCACGACCTGGTGGCAGAGGCCGAAAAAGGCACCAAGAAGAAGAAGAAAACAGACCTGAGGCACCTCTGGCAAGACACGCATCAAGCCACTTTCGACGCCATGAAGCGAGCCCTGACCTCGGCC